>NW_020194474.1:885151-898869 GCF_003019875.1 Amorphotheca resinae ATCC 22711 | reverse complement strand
CCTCACGGATCTCGACAGCCCTCTGTTGCCTTCGCGAATACCCTCGACAGCCCTCTGGCCCTCTGTTGCCCTCGCGGATCTCGACAGCCCTCTGTTGCCTTCGCGAATACCCTTAACAGCCCTCTAGCCCTCTGTTGCCCTCGCGGATCTCGACAGCCCTCTGTGGCCCTCTGTTGCCTCCGCGGATCTCGACAGCCCTCTGTAGCCCTCTGTGGCCCTCTGTTGCCTCTACGGATCTCGACAGCCCTCTGTGGCCCTCTGTTGCCTCTACAGATGTCGACAGCCCTCTATAGCCCTCTGTTACCTCTACAGATGTCGACAGCCCTCTGTAGCCCTCTATAGCCCTCTATTGCCCTTACAGATCCCTTTTACTTTATTTATCTTTACTAATTATATTGTTTTATAGGTCTCTTTACGACTACCCTTACGACTGCCCTTACGACTGCCCTTACGACTGCCCTTACGACTGCCCTTACGACTGCCCTTACGACTGCCTTTACGACTACCTTTACGACTACCCTTATAACTGCCCTTATAACTGTCTTTATAACTGTTCTTATACCTGTCCTTTCTTATACTTAGATAGATAATTAATTAATTAACTCTTTAAATGTATTCTAACCCTAATAATATAGCTTAAGGTAGCTTAAAGTATCTTAACCTAGTTTTAAACTAGATTTAAACTAGGTTAAATCTAAGTTAAATCTATAAAACTAGGTTAAAACTAGGTTAAATCTCTAAAACAATTTAATAATAATCAGGTGTTATCACGATAAAACTAAGGTTAAGAAGGTTTTAGAGATTTAACTTAGTCTTAACTTAGTCTTAACTTAGTTTTAACCTAAATTTAATATAGTTTTAAGTAGTTTTAACCTAGTTTTAAGTAGTTTTAAGATATATTTAATATTTTATTAAGTCTAGGTTAAATTAAACAAATAAGGCCGTAAGGTACTTAAACGCCTTATCCTTTTTTATAAGGTCTATAATTAGGTATATAATATTAAAGAAGTTCTAGATAAACTTCTTATAAAAGTTTATAAATCTTAAGAATTCTTAGACTTCTTTAACTATATAAGGTACCTCTTAGTCTAAGATAGCCTTAACCTTACCTAAGTCTATCTATATACCTTACTTAGCCTTAATAATAAACCTAAAGTACTTTATTAACTTAACCTTAAATTTATACTTATTAATATTAAGCTATAGGCCTACTTTTTAGAGTCTAGTTAGTACTTTTTATATATACTCTTAGTGTTCTTTAAGAGTCCCTTTTAAGTAGATTAGAACATTGTTTATATATACTAAATAGAACTTGTCTAGATAGTCTTAAAAGGCCTAATTAATATACTTTTAAAAGGTACTTAGCGTGTTTATAAGCCTAAAGAGCGTTACTAGCTACTTATATAGGCTATACCTTATATAAAAGGCTGTCTTTTATTTATTACTCTTAGTAATCTATATCTTATAAAAGGCTATAATTACATCTAGCTTTATAAACTATTTTACTTGTCTAATGTTTTATAAGGTCTTATAGATTAATAAGAAAAGGTATTAGTCTTTTTAGGTAATCTTATTTAGCCTCTAGTAGTTAATACAAAACTAGAGTCTATCTTCTAGCTTTTATATAAAGAGTACTAGAGCTACTACTAGTAAGTTACTAACCTAGATAAATTACTTGTCTAGTAAGTTAGTTAAGGTCTTTTAAAAGACTAATAGCTTGTCTCTTAACATACTATATAAAGGCCTTTATAAGATCTCTTATTCTTTTCTATCTGTCTTCTTAATCTTAATAGTATAATTAACTAACTTACTATAAAGTAGTAGTAACTTCTTTACTTTTATATAATTAAATAACAAGAGAAACTTCTAGTACTAAGTAAGTAAAAGGAGTTAATAGTTAGACTTCTTTTTAGTAGCTAAGGCCTTCTAGATATTAGCTATACTTACTAAAAAGACCTAGAGCTTCTTCTTTCTCTCTCTTTATTATATAGTAGATATAAACCTAGCTACTAATAACATTATATAATTTAAGGGTTTATCTAGGTTAATAGTCTAGTTTCTAACTTATGTACTAGACAAACTAACTACTAATTCTAACTTCTTTAGACTTAGGTAGACGTTATACTATATTATCTAAGAAAGGCTAAGGATAACGTTATATAATACTAGGTTTAAAACTATATAAAAGTAGCTTTTCTCTTTTATATAGCTGTTAATATTAGTATTAACTACTATAACCTTATTAATTACACTCTCTAATAACTACTTAAAGCTAGTAATTATATAAGGTCTATAACTAATATACTAGAGATAGTGTTTTTAAGTAAAATAAGAGTCTATTAGTCTATATAATAAGTAACCTAAATCTACTAATGTATAAGTAAAACATTCTTTATTAACTAACATTAATACTAAGAAGAGAGGGTAATCTATTACTTCTTTCTTAAACCTTTACTAGTCCTAGTCTTATACCTTCTTTACCTCTTTCTTTTACTCTTATTTATACTTTTAAATAAGAGCTACTTGTTTTCTAAGTTCTCTTCTTTTAGTACGTCTTCTTTATCTAATAGTTTCTTAATAGCTTAGCGTATTATTATACGTAGCCTTAAGGTAGATACTATAGCTGTTCTCTTAGGTTAGGTTAAGCTATTAGGCTTTTAAGCTAGTAGTAAGTAACATTCTTAAGTAAAGTAGTCTTTACTACTATATTATAAGTATTCTCTAGCTATATAGTACTAACTAATAACCTTATCTAATACTTACTAAGCTTACTACTATTATTATAGACAAGTAGTAGCGACCTTTGTTATATAAGTTAGTTTCTAGTCTATCTAGTCGTTAGGCTAGTTACTCTTTAAGGATAGAGTATAGTAGGCCTTAGTCTAGTAGCCTGTTAGTCTTTATCTAGGCCTCTTAATAGTATTAAGGTTATAGCTTATAGTCTTTAAAAGCTTATAAAAGTCTATATATAATATAAGTATATCTTAGGCCGTAATTACTAGCTTAAGCTTGTCTAATACACTACTCTTTAAAAAGGACTTCTTTACGTTGTTATCTTAACTTAGGCCTCTAGCCTCTAATAGTATACACTTAAAGTCTACTAAAAACGCTACAAAACTCTAGTTTTCTTACTTTAACTTATATAGCTATATCTTAGCCGACTCTCTTAACTTTACGTTATTAAACGCCTACTAAAGTTACTTTAATAGCTTAAAATCTATCTTCTTCTTAACTATTAGCCTGTTTTATACGTTTAACCTAACCTAAAGAGTAATCTAGGTTAAGGCCTTACTTATTAGTTAGCTATAAACGTACTAGAATCGTATAGTTAGTGTATTATAAGTAAGGTCTACTATAAGCTTAGCTTTAATTACTAAACGCTACGTAGTAAACTAGGCTTTAGTTCTATTAAATATAGTAGTATCTAAAAGAAACCTCTTTTACTACTTAGCTAGTAGCTTAGCTAGTAGCCTTATAAAGACAGTAGTAGTAAGTAATAGTATTAGGACTATAAATAATAGTATTAAGACGGCTAAGATTAGTATAAAAAGTAGTATTATTATTATTATTATTATTGTTCTTACTACTTATACTTACTACATACAGAACCTCTATACTACATAAATCACATAGTAAAACCGTACTAAAGCCAGGTAAAAACCTACGTACTACTACTTGTGTTTACACTATTACGGCGCCGCTAGGGCGCCGGGTCTTTATTACTACCTTACTAGAACTTAACCTTCTAGCCTAGTAATACTAAACATACTAACAGGACGCTAGCGAGGCGCTAGTAAGGTACTAGCTACTAGCTAGGGCTACTCTCTCTCTTATAACTCCTCTACTAGGTAGCGCTTAGCTAGACAGAACTATAAGAATTAGCTAGTAGATAGTAACTAATAGATTAGTATATAAGTACTCTTACCTTTCTTTATTACTACTATAAAGTCGTAGAACGTCTATAGCGCTCTTAGGTAGAGCGCTTACTATAAGGCCTACTACTATTAATCTAGCTACTAGTAGTTAAGGACTAGGTAAGCTACTGTCTCTAGGGCCTTACTATAAGGGTACTAGAGGGTCGCTACCTCTAGTACTCTATACTTAAAAAAGAAAGCCTAGAGTCTAACTTTACTAGTACGGATCTATGTTAAAAGAGAGCTCTTGTACTTATAGAGGAGTAGGTACTTCTTAAGGGTATCTACTAAGGGGGCAGGTAGCGTAGCTAGGGCGGCGCCCTAGTAGTATACTAGCGAGCTATCGTATTAAGACTATTGTACCTTCTAGTTCCCTTATAAGGTCTCTTTTAGAGAGGAGTCCTTATACTAGTCCTTTACCTATACGGCTCGGCCTACCCTGTACTTAAGTAACGTATAAGGTAGTACTATAGTAGTACTATAGTAGTGTCTCTAGTGTTATTAAAGACAGGCCGCTACCTTATTATAGATAGACTATATAAGTTCTCCTTTACCTATATATTTAAAACGTTATTTAAAGTCTACTACTTACTTATTAAGGTAGAGGTTAAGTAAGGGCGTAGCTGTTTTAGACTTAAGGAACTAGACAGGCGTCGTCTAGTACGCCCTTATAATAACGTAAAGGCACTATAACTACTTTATAGTAAGGTCCTTTACGATCCCCTTAGCTTACTACCTAAAAGGGCAGTACTAGACCCCTATACTATATACTATAGTACTTTAGATTACCTTTATATAGATCTCCCTTATACGTAGTAGGCTATATCCTTATATAGACGTAGCGAGCCTTATAAGTATAAACTACTAGGTAGCAAACTTTTGTTTAATAGCGTTAAGGTAGCCCTTTTATCTAAGCTTCTAGTCTAACTAAACTCTTAGAAAGCGCGCCTCTTAGACTAAGGGTATAACCTAGCTGTTAAGGTAGACAGGCGTCGTTAGTATAGTATAGGCGTAAGTAAGGTAAAGGAGCTTACTCTTTTCTAAGGCAAACTCTATCTCTCTTATACGTAACTACTAGCTATATGTCTACTACGCCCCTTTAAGGTACTAGCGTATCTCTATCGTGTCTCTACTAAAAGCTAAGAGGTTAAGGTCGTTAGTAAACCTTACTATAATAAGGCCTATATAACCTTATAGTAGTGTATATAAGCTAGTAGTATAAAGAAGAAAGAGGATAAGAGAGAAGGACAAACCTTATAGTACCCTTATAGTAACTTTCTAGGGCGGCGCCGCCTCTTTATTAAAGAAGAGACTAGCTGTCTAATTAGTAAGGAAGCTACGTACTTACTATACAGCTTATATAAGGAACCCTAGGTACTAGAGAGTATAGAAAAGACGTGTGTAGTTTACTATATTAAAGGCGCCTTTAATGTCGAGTTAAAGAAAGGACGCTATAGCCTTATAGCTCTACGCTATATACGTAGTGTCGACTACTATTTTAACTATAAGGTCTGTTAAGCGCTACGGCCGGTTCTTTATCTACGTTTCCGGGAAGAGCCCTTACGACTTTACGGCTTTAGTAAAGCGCCGGCTAATTACTAACTTAATTACTTTACTTATTACGTTTAAGAGTAATATTAGCCTATAGGCCCTAGCGGTTTGTTACTACTTAAGGGTCTTTCCGGGCTTACGTAGTACTACTACCTTTACTACTTTAAACTACGTAAAGAAGTACCCTAGCTAGAGGCTTGTAGTTACTATTACTATAAGGAGCTTAGCTAAGGGGCGCCTGTATGTCTTAAGGAAGCTAGTAAGTAGTAGGTTAGGGCCTAGCGCCTTTTAGGTACTTGTCTTTTAGAGAACGTTAGTAATATCTACCTCTATTATAGCGTTGTTAATAGTAAACCGTTAGTACTACTTGTCCTAGAGGTCTAGAACGACGTTACTAAGATTAGCTATTAATTCTAGAAAGAACTGTCGGCCTAACACTATTACTTTGTTATAGTAGCTTATAGCTAGTACCTTCTTGTTAGCGCCCTAAAGAAGTAAGAGTAAGGCTAGTTCTAGGGGCATATAGCTATAGAGCCTGGCCTACCTCTCGAGACTTTATAGTTTCTGTTAGTCCTTTAAGGTAGCGGTAAAGGCGCTACGCTAGCTCTTAGTTTTTACGTCTTGTATTATACGGAGTTAATAAGTGCTGGCCTGCTGGAGGTCGCGCTAGTAGAGCTTAGTCAGGGCGGCGGCGTATTAACAGCGTATAAAAGGTAGTAGGTTTATGTATTAAGCTACCTAGGCTTAAAGCTATTGTACTACTTACCTTAACTACTCTACTTTATACTCTAGTCGTTCTCCTTACCCTAGTTTAGTAAACGACTACTCTTAGTTATTCTAACCTTTAGATAAGCTAGTAAAAAAGGTTTAAAAACTTATTATTAGGTAGTCTTACTCTATCTTATACTCTTATATAATAGAGCTATAAGAAGCTCTAATTAAATAAAAAGGGTTAAGAGTATTCTAATGTTAAGGGTTAATAATATAATACTTAAGTAAAGTTAATCTATTTTATAAAGAGAATACTCTAAAAAGAAAAGAAAGAAAAGGGTTTATATAAGGTAAGAGGTAAGAGAAAACTCTACTATTAAAGCAGGGTAACGATAGTCCGGTTAGTCACGTGCTCGGCACTGACCCCTTACCGGGTTCTAACCTGTAATAGTAGTGTTAAGAAAAAGAGAATAGTAGTGACTTTATAGTATAGTAAAGGTATATAGCTAAACTATAAGATTTTTATTATATATTATACTTTTAGATCTTTACCTTATACCTCTTGTATTTACTTCTAGTAAAGACACCTTAAAGTAAAGTACTAATAAGTCGCTAAGTAGTTATAAGACCCTTAATATATAGTATAAACTATATTACCTAGACGCGCTAGTATTTCTTACCCTTTTACTACTTTTAGAAATCCTTTATTACTTCTTACTAAAAGGTCGACAGACTACTAATAGTAGGTAGCTATAGAGATTAAACTATATTACCTATAATAATACTCTTTAAGTAAATATAGAAAAATACTTCTTTTGTCTTTCTTTACTTAGTCTCTCTTTTATAGTACTAAGAGGTATATAAAGACTCGTTTTTACTAGTTTATTATCTTCTTTTCTTCTTTTTACCTTATATAAATATAACGCTAGTACGCCCTCTCTTCTCTTACGACCTCTTTAACAAACTTTTAACAAACCTTAATTAAACTACTAACAACGACATAGCTCTAATAAAACGTTTAGTAGTATATAAACAATGCCTTAATTAGATAGCTTTATAAGACCTTTAGGGTACTGTCCTAAAGTATAAAGATAATAACTATAAGTATCTCTTCTTAGTAAAGAGTAACGGCTTAATAGTATAGTAGCTACGTTAGTAAAGTACGTTTATTATAAGAACCTAAAGAAAGAGTATATTTTTATAAGTATAACCTTTCTTAAGGTAACGCTCTTACGTTATAGCTTTATTAATGTTACTAGGTCGTTATAACCCTTTAAGCTAGAGGAATCAAACTTTAGAAAGTAATTATAAAAAAAGATAAGGTAAAGTAGTCTATAGTTTATAGTAAAGTTAAAGCTAATATAAACAGGCTATAATTTAGGCTGTCTAAACTTTAGTAAAGAAGAGCCTCTAACATTTAAAGTCTTAGACTATAATATTAGTAGAAAAGAGGCTATATAGTAATAAAGTAAATAAAAAAGAGTATATAAAATAAAAGTTAGGTTATCTAGTAAAAATTACTTATTAGATAGAGCTTTATAATAAGTTTATTACGACTATAAACATAGAGGTAGAGCGTTATAATTAGCTTATAAAAGAGGCGCTATAAGTATACTAGGACTATGTTACTATCTTTAAAAAGTACGTGTCTTATTTTAAGAAAGTTATAAGTATTCTCTACTTTAATATAAAGTTACTACTAACTTAAAGGTAGTACGTATACGATTTATAGAGATCTAAAAAAAGTAAGAAAGTAAAGGATAAAGTAGTAGTAGATACTATTAAGGATAATAATAGTAAAGAAAATAATAGTAGTAAGGATAGTAATAAAGACAAATAATAAACAAATAAAGGTTAAAGTATCTTTAATAAGTAAGATTATACTTTAGATTTTTTTCTTTTTCTTTTTCTAAGATATATAATAATAAGGTTAATAGAGCCTTATAAGGTCTTTACTAGTAGAAGAGTAGTTTAGTGTTTTTTTTAAGATACCTAGGTTTTTAGGTTTTTATATAATAAATATAAAAGTCGTACTTACTTTACTATAACTATACTAGTAACATTATGCCTTTCTAATAATTATCTTAATATATTTGTTTGTATTTATATAAAAGTAGACTATTATTAAGGTTCTATTATAGTTCTTAAAAAAAAAAAGGAAAAAAAGAAAAGACAGTTGTCTACACCCTCTACTACCTTAAAAACTTAAAAACAAACGATAGAATTAAAATCAGTACCTTTAGATACTCCTTAAAGTACTAGTAGACTATAGGCGAGCTTATAGTAACGGATAGTAGGTGTACTAGACTTAAACAGAGCTAACACTACCTACTTATAAGTAGGAGCTAGTACTCTTATACCTTAACTAAGAGCCGTAATAAGGAGCTAGAGAGTAGTAAGGGTAATAAGGACAATAAGACAGAGAAAATTATATAAAGAATCAAAGCTTACGTAATACTAGGTAAAGAGAAGAAGGTGTCGTATCTCTTATACGACCTTATTGTTATAACAACAATAGTAGTAGAGACAAGAGCTACAAATATAACGACTCTTTTACGTACCCTTAAGTCCTTCTCTAACAATAACCTAGTAACGATTAGATAATTAAGAATAATATTAAAAGAGGCCTTCTAGAGACTAGTAGTAATAGTAGCCCTTTAGGCTACCTACGCGTTAGTAGTAAGCTAGTACCTAACAAGAGTATAGGTTATACTAGAGAGGCAGATTAAAGAGCTAAGGATTAGAGTAGACAGATAAATAAAAGACCTAGTACGTTATAGTACTATTAAAGTAGTAATAGTAGCTAATATAGTAATTAGAGGCGCTAAGGTAGTAGCGACCTACTAGCTACTTAGTAATAATACTATCCTTACGTTTAAGGAGGCTATACTAAAGAACGCGATCTAAGATTAGGGCTAGGTATAAAAGGCGTTTAGGCTTATAGCCTAGCTTTATAAGAGTAAGTTTATAGTAATTATAAAGGGCCTACTAGTAGAACGGATTATATAAGTAAAGCTAAGAGCGTTACTAGTAGAGATCTAAGCCTATACGCTATATGTTATAAAAGTTAAAGTTAAACCTGTTAGGGCTCTTATAATAAAGTTTATAATAGCGGTACTATACCTTTAGAGCACTAACGTAGTAACGCGCCTATACAAACAAGGGTTAATCTAGTAAGCCTAGATCTTTAACTATAAGTCGTATTTAGCTAACCTACGAATCTAAAGATACTTTTAATACTACTAGTTTAGCTACATTAGACGGTTCTATAAGAACTAGGCCTAGTATAGCTACTATACAAGAGTAGCGTACCCTTAGAGTAAAGAGGAGTACCCTTAACTTAATAGTAGAAAGAGATACGTTAACTATAGTAGACTATACGTAGTATAAGACCGTTAATGTCTTAAGGCCCTTAAGGTAAAGGAGTAAGTATATGCTATATATTAATAGAGGCCTAGACAGTTTAAGGTATCTAAGAGTAGCTTTACTAGCTAGGTACTTAGTGTTATACTAGCGTCCTTATAAGATAGCGATAATAGCTACTAGATTATAGTATATAAGAGACTATAGACAGGTAATAGTAAGAAGCCTATAGCAAAGACTCTAGTAAGGTAAGGGCGCCCTCTTATTAGGGTACTAGACACTATAATAGTCTAGAGCTATAACATTATAAAGATATTAAGCTAGGGGGCTAACT
The DNA here is from genome assembly GCF_003019875.1 of Amorphotheca resinae ATCC 22711. Classification (NCBI taxonomy): domain Eukaryota; kingdom Fungi; phylum Ascomycota; class Leotiomycetes; order Helotiales; family Amorphothecaceae; genus Amorphotheca; species Amorphotheca resinae. The sequence continues at coordinate 888,996 of NW_020194474.1, read as the reverse complement.
AAGAGTCTAGCGACCCCTTTATAACGTAAGAATTATAGATCCTATACTCTTAGTAATAAAATTAATAATAGTATACTAGAACACTATAGAAAAGAACGGCCTTACCTTAATAGTACTTTATAATAGCTATAAAGTTAACGTTATAGTAATTTAAGAGCTATAGTACAATACTTAGACAAAGATAGTCTACTACCTAGTATAGGCAAAATACTAGTAGGTCTATAAAGGTAAAGGTAGAGTAGCTATCTACGTTTATAAGTAGTACCTACCTCTTACTTAAGTAGTAAAGATAGACGTTAACTAGTGTTATATTACTCTATAAGGTATTACTATCTAGTTAATATACTTGCCGATTCCTAACTCCCTAGGCTAGGCTAGCCCTCTCTAGCGGCTTACTAAGAAGGACTTAAAGGGGCTATAGATCGTTATAAGTAATATAAACCTTTATTACTTACTCTAAGACAGAGCTAGTAAGACTACCCTTAAATTAGAGACCCTTTTCTATCTAGCCTATAGGTAGTAGCTCTTACTATGTACACCCTAAGAGAAGCTAATATAGTAACGATATAATAAACAAGACTTAACGATTAACTACGTATAGGTTATAGTAACGCTCTAGTATACTTATTAAGGTAACCTAAGGTATAAGGGATCTAACTACTATACCTAGCTAATTAAGGTTATTATCTAAGTAAGGGATTACTAAGAGAGAGCCGTAAAGGTACTAAGATAAAGCTAGACCCTAATAGACTAAGAACTAGTAACGATTAAGGCTAAGAGGCTCTGTCTCTTCTTAGAGCTACTAGACATACCTTATAAGGTCGATAAGGTAGTTAACTTACTTATCTCTTAGCTTATACGTATTATAGACATATCTACCCTAAGAAAGAAGGTTAACTAAGGGCGTACTAAGCCCTAGTAGAATAGTAAGGTCCTTAAGGCCGTCTAGTAAGTATAAGTAGCGTACTATTAATATACTACTGCCTTAACTAAGCTCTACTAGCACGACCTCTAGTAGGCTAGTACTTATTAACTCTATACGATCTAAGATATAAAAACTAAGAGCTAGTATAGTACCTTTACTACTACTTTAAAAGACTAATAAAAACTCTAGAGTCTTAAGAAGTAGGCTAGGCTCTATAGCTATATACTCTTAGAACTAGCCTTACTCTTACCTTTATAAGGCACTAATAGAAAGGTACTAGCTATAAGCTACTACAATAAAGTAATAGTATTAGGCTAGCGGTTCTTTTTAGAATTAATAGCTAATCTTAGTAACGTTATTCTAGACCTCTAAGACAAGTAGTACTAATAGTTTACTATTAATAACACTATAATAAAGGCAGATATTACTAACGTTCTCTAAAAGACAGGTACTTAAAAGGCGCTAGGTCTTAACCTACTACTTACTAGCTTCCTTAAGGCATGTAGGCGCCCCTTAGCTAAGCTCCTTATACTAATAGCGACTATAAGCCTCTAGCTAAGACACTTCTCTACGTAATTTAAAGTAGTAAAAGTAGTAGTACTATATAAGCCTAGAAAGACTCTTAAGTAGTAACAAACCGCTAGGGCCTATAGGCTGATATTACTCTTAAACATAATAGGTAAAGTAATTAAGTTAGTAATTAGTTAGTACTTTACTAACGCTATAAAGTCGTAAGGGCTCTTCTTAGAAATACAGATAAGAAACCGGCTATAGTACTTAATAAACCTTATAGTTAAAATAGTAGTTAACGCTATATATATAGTATAAAGCTATAAGGCTATAGCGTCCCTCTTCTAACTTAATATTAAAGGCGCCTTTAATATAGTAAACTATATACGCCTTCTTTATACTCTCTAGTACCTAAGGTTCTTTATATAGGCCGTATAGTAAGTATATAGCTTTCTTACTAATTAGACGGCTAGTCTCTTCTTTAATAAGGAGGTAGCGCTGTCCTAAGAAGTTACTATAAGAGTACTATAAGGTTTACTCTTTTCTCTTATCCTCTTTCTCTTTTATACTACTAGCTTATATACGCTACTATAAGGTTATATAGGCCTTATTATAGTAGGGTTTACTAACGACCTTAACTTCTTAGCTTTTAGTAGAGACACGATAAAGACACGCTAGTACCTTAAAGAGGCGTAGTAGATATATAGCTAGTAGTTACGTATAAGAAGGATAGAGTTTACTCTAGAAAAGAGTAAGCTCCTTTACCTTACTTATACTTATACTATACTAACGACGTCTATCTACCTTAATAGCTAGGTTATACCCTTAGTCTAAGAGGCGCGCTTTCTAGGAGTTTAGATAGATTAGAAGCTTAGATAAAAGGGCTACCTTAACGCTATTAAACAAAAGTTTATTACCTAGTAGTTCGTACTTATAAGGCTTACTACGTCTATATAAAGATATAGCCTACTACGTGTAAGAGAGATCTATACAAAAGTAATCTAAAGTACTATAGTATATAGTATAAGGGTCTAGTACTACCCTTTTAGGTAGTAAGCTAAGAAGATCGTAAAGGACCTTACTATAAAGTAGTTATAGTACCTTTACGTTATTATAAAGGCGTACTAGGCGACACCTGTCTAGTTCCTTAAGTCTAAAATAGCTACGTCTCTACTTAACCTCTATCTTAACAAATAAGTAATAGACTTTAAACAACGTCTTAAACGTATAAGTAAGGGTAAACTTATATAGTCTATTTATAATAAAGTAGCGACCTGTCTTTAATAACACTAGAGACACTACTATAGCGCTACTATAGCGCTACCTTATATATTACTTAAGTATAAGGCGGGCTAAGCTATATAAGTAAAGGACTAGTATAGAGACTCTTTTTTAGAAGAGACCTTATAAGGGAACTAAAAGGTATAATAGTCTTAACATAATAGCTTACTAGTACACTACTAAGGCGCTACCCTAGCCGCGCTACCTGTCCTCTTAGTAGATACCCTTAAGAAGTACCTACCCTTTTATAAGTATAAGAGCTCTCTTTTAATATAGATCTATACTAGTAAAGTTAGACTCTAGGCTTTTCTTTTTAAGTATAGAGTACTAGAGGTAGTGACCCTCTAGTACCCTTATAGTAAAGCCTTAGAGATAGCGGCTTACCTAGTCCTTAACTACTAGTAGCTAGATTAATAGTAGTAGGCCTTATAGTAAGCGCTTTACCTAAGAGTACTATAGACGTTCCGTAACTTTATAGTAGTAATAAAGAAAGGTAAGAGTACTTATATACTAATCTATTAGCTACTATCTACTAGCTAATTCCTATAGTTCTGTCTAGCTAAGTACTACCTAGTAGAAGAGTTATAAGAGAGGGAGTAGCCCTAGCTAGTAGCCGGCGCCTTATTAGCGCCTTACTAGTGTTATGTTTAGTATTACTAGGCTAGAAGGTTAAGTTCTAGTAAGGTAGTAATAAGGACCTAGCGCTCTAGTAGTGCCGTAATAGTATAAACGTAAGTAGTAGTACGTAGGTTTTTACCCGGCTTTAGTATAGTTTTACTACGTAATTTATATAGTATAAAGGTTCTGTATACAGTAGGTATAGGTAGTAAGAACAATAATAATAATAATATTATAGTTCTTATAAGTTTTCTAAATTGTTATATCCTTTTTATTTTATAAGAAAGAATCTATTCTTTTAAGGTCTTTTATAAGTAAGAATAGCTTTTACTTTAAATGTTTCTTTGTCTAAGACTAGAATGTCTATTAGGCTTATAAAGACTTTACCTTCTTATACCTTATAAGGTTCTAGACTTGTAATTAGAAAGGTAAGATATAGCTATACTAATAAAGAGAAGCGTATTCTATAAGTAAGTCTATAGTCCTTAATAACGTCTTTAATTTAGTTAAG
>NW_020194474.1:883789-884747 GCF_003019875.1 Amorphotheca resinae ATCC 22711 | reverse complement strand
ACAATAATAATAATAATATTATAGTTCTTATAAGTTTTCTAAATTGTTATATCCTTTTTATTTTATAAGAAAGAATCTATTCTTTTAAGGTCTTTTATAAGTAAGAATAGCTTTTACTTTAAATGTTTCTTTGTCTAAGACTAGAATGTCTATTAGGCTTATAAAGACTTTACCTTCTTATACCTTATAAGGTTCTAGACTTGTAATTAGAAAGGTAAGATATAGCTATACTAATAAAGAGAAGCGTATTCTATAAGTAAGTCTATAGTCCTTAATAACGTCTTTAATTTAGTAAGGGCTAATGTACTTATTTATAAACTTCTTAGAGGGTCGACATTACCTTAAGTATTTTATTAATAAGAGTACTTAGTCTCTTTTTTTAAATAAAATCTTTTTTTAGTTCTAGTTATACTATTTCTTATACTATTTTTAAGAATACTAAAAGAATATAATAATTTCTTTATAGCTACTTTATAGCTACTCTACTTACGTATTAGCTACTAGCGTCTCTACTAGCTTTAACTAGTTTAAGAGTATGTTCTTAAGACCTTATAACTAGTACTTATATAGTATATATAATAGTATTATATTTATTATAAAGTACTATAAGGTATTATATAAGAAAAAGAAAAACATCTTCTTCTTAAGAAGCGGTATTTTTAGAAAACAACAGCTACTATACTTATTAAAAAAACCTTAAAACACTTTTTTAAGTACCTTCTTTAACTTTTATTATCGTATAATAGTGTACCTACTAGTACCCTTAAGGAAACCTACTAGAGATAGTTAAAATAGGCTAGAAAGACCTAAAATCTACCCTAGCTAACAATTACTTAGTATTACTATAGAAATATATAAAGTAATATTATAGGCTAATAAGTAGGCCTCTAGTACTAGACGCTTTCTAGTAATACTAAGTATTAAAAAAGTTAGTTAACAAAATTAAACGTATATAAAA
>NW_020194474.1:722711-883769 GCF_003019875.1 Amorphotheca resinae ATCC 22711 | reverse complement strand
AGTATGTTCTTAAGACCTTATAACTAGTACTTATATAGTATATATAATAGTATTATATTTATTATAAAGTACTATAAGGTATTATATAAGAAAAAGAAAAAACATCTTCTTCTTAAGAAGCGGCATTTTTAGAAAACAACAGCTACTATACTTATTAAAAAAACCTTAAAACACTTTTTTAAGTACCTTCTTTAACTTTTATTATCGTATAATAGTGTACCTACTAGTACCCTTAAGGAAACCTACTAGAGATAGTTAAAATAGGCTAGAAAGACCTAAAATCTACCCTAGCTAACAATTACTTAGTATTACTATAGAAATATATAAAGTAATATTATAGGCTAATAAGTAGGCCTCTAGTACTAGACGCTTTCTAGTAATACTAAGTATTAAAAAGTTAGTTAACAAAATTAAACGTATTATAAAAACTTTATACGTAAGTAACAATAATATTATTATTATTATTATTGTTCTTACTACTTATACTTACTATATACAGAACCTTTATACTACATAAATCACGTAATAAAACTATACTAAAGCTAGGTAAAAACCTATATACTACTACTTACGTTTATACTATTATAGTACTACTAAGGCGCTAGGTCCTTATCGCTACCTTACTAGAACTTAACCTTCTAGCCTAGTAATACTAAATATACTAACAGGACGCTAGTAAGGTACTAGTAAGGCGCCGGCTACTAGCTAGGGCTACTCTCTCTCTTATAACTCTTTTACTAAGTAGTACTTAGCTAGACAGAACTATAGGAATTAGCTAGTAGATAGTAACTAACAGATTAGTATATAAGCGCTCTTACCTTTTTTTATTACTACTATAAAGTCGTAGAACGTCTATAGTACTCTTAGGTAGAGCGCTTACTATAAGGCCTACTACTATTAGTCTAGCTACTAGTAGTTAAGGACTAGGTAAGCTACTGTCTCTAAGGCCTTACTATAAGGGCACTAGAGGGTCGTTACTTTTAGTACTTTATACTTAAAAAAGAAAGCCTAAAGTCTAACTTTACTAGTATAGATCTATATTAAAAGAGAGCTCTTATACTTATAAAGGAGTAAGTACTTCTTAAGGGTATCTACTAAAGGGGCAGGTAGCGTAGCTAGGGTAGTGCTCTAGTAGTGTACTAGCGAGCTATTATATTAAGACTATTATACCTTCTAGTTCCCTTATAAGGTCTCTTTTAAAAGAGAGTCCTTATACTAGTCCCTTACTTACGTAGCTTAGCCTGTCTTATACTTAAGTAACGTATAAGGTAGCGCTATAGTAGTACTATAGTAGCGTCTCTAGCGTTACTAAAGACAGGTCGCTACCTTATTATAGATAGACTATATAAGTTCGCCCTTACTTATACATTTAAGACGTTATTTAAAGTCTACTACTTACTTATTAAGGTAAAGGTTAAGTAAGGGCGTAGCTATTTTAGACTTAAAGAACTAGACAAGAGTCGTCTAGTACGCCTTTATAACGACATAAAGGTACTATAACTACTTTATAGTAAGGTCCTTTATAATCCCCTTAGCTTACTACCTAAAAAGGTAGTACTAGACCCTTATACTATATACTATTATACTCTAGATTACCTTTATATAGATCTTTTTTACATATAGTAGACTATATCCTTACGTAGATATAGTAAGCCTTATAAGCGTAAACTACTAGGTAGTAAACTTTTATTTAATAGCGTTAAGGTAGCCCTTTTATCTAAGCTTCTAATCTATCTAAACCTCTAGAAAGTAGGCCTCTTAGACTAAGGGTATAACCTGGCTGTTAAGGTAGACAGGCGTTATTAGTATAGTATAGGCGTAAGTAAAGTAAAGAAGCTTACTCTTTTTAAAGGTAAACTCTATTCTTCTTATACGTAACTACTAGCTATATGTCTACTACGCCCTTTTAAGGTACTAGTATATCTCTATTATATCTTTACTAAAAGCTAAGAGATTAAGGTCGTTAGTAGACCCTACTATAATAAGGCCTGTATAACCTTATAGTAGCGTGTATAAGCTAGTAGTATAAAGAAAGAAGAGGATAAGAGAGAAGAGTAAGCCTTATAGTACTCTTATAGTAACCTCTTAAGGTAGTGCCGCCTCCTTATTAAAGAAGAGACTAGCTATCTAATTAGTAAGAAAGCTATATACTTACTATACGGCCTATATAAGAAACCTTAGGTACTAAAGAGTATAAAAAAGGCATATATAGTTTACTATATTAAAGGCGCCTTTAATGTTAAGTTAGAGAAGAGACGCTATAGCCTTATAGCTTTATACTATATACGTAGCGTCGACTACTATTTTAACTATAAGGTCTATTAAGTGTTACGGCTAGTTCCTTATCTATATCTTTAGAAAGAGCCCTTACGACTCTATAGTATTAGTAAAGCGCTAGCTAATTACTAACTTAATTACTTTACTTATTGTATTTAAGAGTAATATTAGCCTATAGGCCCTTACGGTTTGTTACTATTTAAAGGTCTTTTTAGGCTTATATAGTACTACTACTTTTGCTACTTTAAACTACGTAAAGAAGTGCCTTAGCTAGAGGCTTATAGTCGCTATTAGTATAAGGAGCTTAGCTAAGAGGCGTCTATATGCCTTAAAGAAGCTAGTAAGTAGTAGGTTAAGGCCTAGTACCTTTTAGGCACTTGTCTTTTAGAGAACGTTAGTAATATCTGCCTTTATTATAGCGTTATTAATAGTAAACCGTTAGTACTACTTATTCTAGAGGTCTAGAATAACGTTACTAAGATTAGCTATTAATTCTAAAAAGAACCGCCGGCCTAATACTATTACTTTATTATAGTAGCTTATAGCTAGTACCTCCTTATTAGTACCTTATAAAGGCAAGAGTAAGGCTAGTTCTAGAGGTATATAGCTATAAAGCCTAGCCTACCTCTTAAGACTCTAGAGTTTTTATTAGTTCTTTAAGGTAGTAGTAAAGGCGTTACGCTAGCTCTTAGTTTTTATATCTTAGATCGTATAAAGTTAATAGGTACTAGCCTACTAGAGGTCGCGCTAGTAGAGCTTAGTTAAGGTAATAGCGTATTAATAGCGCGCTACCTATACTTACTAGATAGCCTTAAGGACCTTACTATTCTACTAAGGCTTAGTATACCTTTAGTTAACCTTCTTTCTTAAGGTAGATATGTCTATAATATGTATAAGCTAAGAGGTAAGTAAGTTAACTACCTTATTAACTTTATAAAGTATATCTAGTAGTTCTAAGAGAAGGTAAAGCTTCCCGGCCTTAATTATTACTAGTTCTTAGTCTATTAAGGTCTAGCTCTATCTTAGTACCTTTACGGCTCTCTCTTAGTAATCCCTTACTTAGGTAGTAACCTTAATTAGCTAGGTATAGTAGTTAGATCCTTTATACCTTAGGTTACCTTAATAAGTATACTAGAGTATTACTATAACCTATATATAGTTAATTGTTAAGTCTTGTTTATTATATCGTTACTATATTAGTTCTCTCTAGAGTATACGTAGTAAGAGCTACTACTTATAGACTAGATAGAGAAGGGTCTCTAATTTAGAGGTAGTCTTACTAGCTCTGTCTTAGAGTAGGTAATAAAGGTTTATGTTACTTATAACAATCTATAGCCTCTTTAAGTCCTTCTTAGTAAGCCGCTAGAGAGGGCTAGCCTAGCCTAGAGAGTTAGGAATTAGCAAGTATATTAACTAGATAGTAATACCTTATAAAGTAACGTAACACTAGTTAACGCCTGTCTCTACTACTTAAGTAAGAGGTATATAGGTACTACTTATAAATATAAATAACTACCTTACCTTTACTCTTATAGACCTACTAGTACTTTACCTACACTAAGTAGTAGACTGTCTTTATCTAAGTGTTATACTATAGCTCTTAAATTATTATAACGTCGACTTTATAACTATTATAAAGTGTTATTAAGGTAAGGCCGTTCTTTCTTATAGTATTCTAGTATACTATTATTAATTTTATTACTAAGAGTCTAAGATCTATAAGTCTTACGTTATAAAGGGGTCGCTAGACCCTTAGCTAGCTCTCTAGCTTAATATCTCTATAATATTATAGCTCTAGACTATTACTATATCTAGTGCCCTAATAAGAGGGCGTCCTTACCTTACTAAAGTCTTTACTATAGGCTTCTTACTATTACCTGTCTATAGTCTCTTAGGTACTATAATCTAGTAGCTATCGTTACTATCTTATAAGGACACTAGCGTAACGTTAGGTACCTAACTAGTAAAGCTACTCTTAAATACCTTAAACTATCTAGGCCTTTATTAATATATAGTATATACTTACTCTTTTACTTTAAGGGCCTTAAGACACTAATAGTCTTATACCGCGTATAGTCTACTATAGTTAATATATCTCTTTCTACTATTAAGCTAAAGGTACTCCTCTTTACCCTAAGGGTACGCCGCTCTTATATAGTAGCTATACTAGGCCTAGTTCTTATAGAACCGCCTAATATAGCTAAACTAGTAGTACTAAAAGTATTTTTAGATTTATAGGTTAGCTAAATATAGCTTATAGTTAAAGATCTAGGCTTACTAGATTAACCCTTGTTTATATAAGTACGTCGCTACATTAGTACTCTAAAGGTATAGTACTACTATTATAAACTTTACTATAAAGGCCTTAATAAGTTTAACTTTAACCTTTATAATATATAGCGCGTAGGCTTAGATCTCTACTAGTAACGCTCTTAGCTCTACTTATATAATCTATTCTACTAGTAGGCCCTTTACGATTACTATAAACTTACTCTTATAGAGCTAGGCTATAAGCCTAAACGCCTTTTATACTTAGCCTTAATCTTAGATTACGTTCTTTAGTATAGCCTTCTTAAACGTAAGGATAGTGTCGCTACTAGGTAGCCGGCAGGTCGCTACTACCTTAGCGTCCTTAATCGCTATATTAGCTACTATTACTACTTTAATAGCGTTACGACGTACTAAGTCCTTTACTTGTCTGTCTACTCTAATCCTTAGCTCTCTAATCTACCTTTCTAGTATAACTTATACTCTTGTTAGGCACTAGCTTACTACTAACGCGTAGGTAGCCTAAAGGGCTACTATTACTATTAGCCTCTAGAAGGCCTCTTCTAACATTATTCTTAATTATCTAATCGTTACTAGGTTATCGTTAAAAGGGGACCTAAAGGTATATAAGAGAGTCGTTATGTTTATAGCTCTTGTCTTTACTACTGTTGTTATTATAGTAATAAGGTCGCGTAAGAGACGCGACGCCTCTTTCTCCTTACCTAGTATTATATAAGCTTTAATCCTTTATATAATTTTCTCTATCTTATTGTCTCTATTACCTCTACTACTCTCTAGCTCCTTGTTATAGCTCTTAGTTAGGGTATAAGAGTACTAGCTCCTACTTATAAGTAGGTAGTGTTAGCTCTGTTTAAGTCTAGTACACCTACTATCTGTTACTATAAGCTCGCCTATAGTCTACTAGTACTCTAGAAGGTATCTAAAGGTACTAATTTTAATTCTATTGTTTATTTTTAAGTTTTTAGGGTAGTAAGAGGCGTGGACGACTGTTTTAGCTTGTCTTCAACTTTATAAGTAATAATAATACTAAGGCCCTAGAATAGACCTAATAAATAGCCTTTTTAATTAAGAACATTAAAACTAAAGTTATAAACCTTAGTACGTAAAGCTAACTAATGTATATAGTAATAACTAAAAGAAGAGCGCCTTAAGCCTACCTAGTAACTAGTAGCCTCTTAACCTAGACGTTTAGGTATAAGGACGTTATAAAGATTAAGAGAAAGATTAAGGTTAAGCTCTTTATAAAGGATATAAAGAGATTTAAAAACATTAATTATAAGATAATAAAAGATAAGATTAATATAGCCTTTTTAGGTGTCTTAGTATAAGTTATTTATAAGTATAAAAACAAAGGCTATATACTTTATATAAAGGATTTAGAGAGTATAAGGCAAATATAAAGAGATTAAGGCTAAGTAACGTTAACCTTTAGTAAAGTAAAGGTATTTTAGACTATACTACTAATAATTATATATAATATTAAAGTTAAGAGAGTAGGCCTTAAAGAAGATTCTTTAAAGAGAAAGAAATAGATCTATTATTATTGTTCTTACTACCTATGCCTACTATATATAGAACCTCTATACTATATAAATTACGTAGTAAAACCGTACTAAAGCTAAGTAAAAACCTACGTACTACTACTTACGTTTATACTATTATAGTACTACTAAGACGCTAGGTCCTTATCGCTACCTTACTAGAACTTAACCTTTTAGCCTAGTAATACTAAATATACTAGTAAGACGCTAGTAAGGCGCTAGTAAGGCACTGGCTACTAGCTAGAGCTACTCTCTTTCTTATAACTCCTCTACTAGGTAGCGCTTAGCTAGACAGAACTATAAGAATCGGCCGGTAGATAGTAGCTAATAGATTAGTATACGAGCGCTCTTACCTTTCTCTGTTACTACTACGAAGTCGCGGAACGTCTATAGCGCTCTTAGGTAGAGCGCTTACTATAAGGCCTGTCGCTATTAATCTAGCTACTAGTAGTTAAGGACTAGGTAAGCCGCTATCTCTAGGGCCTTACTATAAGGGCACTAAAGGGTCGTTACCTCTAGTACTCTACGTTTAAAAAGAAAGGCCTAGAGCCTAACCTTACTAGTACAGATCTATATTAAAAGTAAGCTCTTGTACTTATAGAAGAGTAAGTACTTCTTAAGGGCATCTACTAAAGGGGCAGGTAGTACGGCTAGGGCAGTACCTTAGTAGTGTACTAGTAAACTATTATGTTAGGTCTATTATATCCTCTAGTTCTCTTATAAGGTCTCTTCTAGTAAAGAGTCCTTATACTAGTCCTTTACTTATATAGCTCGGCCTGCCCTATACTTAAGTAACGTATAGAGTAGCGCTATAATAGTATTATAATAGCGTCTCTAGCGTTATTAAAGGCGGGTTACTACCTTATTATAAATAGACTATATAAGTTCGCCCTTACCTATACATTTAAGACGTTATTTAAAGTCTACTACCTACTTGTTAAGGTAGAGGTTAAGTAGAGGCGTAGTTATTTTAGACTTAAGAAACTAAACAAGAGTTGTCTAGTACGCCTTTATAGTAACGTAAAGGTACTATAACTACTTTATAGTAAGGTTCTTTACGATCTCCTTAGCTCGTTACTTAGAGGAGTAGTACTAGACCTTTACGCTATATACTATAGCGCTCTAGATTACCTTTATATAGATCTTTCTTACGCGTAGTAGGCTATATCCTTACGTAGACGTAGTAAGCCTTATAAGCGTAAACTACTAGGTAGCGAACTTTTGTTTAATAGTGTTAAGGTAGCTCTTTTACCTAAGCTTCTAATCTATCTAAACTCTTAGAAAGCAGGCCTCTTAGACTAAGGGTATAACCTGGCTATTAAGGTAGACAGGCGTTATTAGTATAGTATAAGTATAAGTAAGGTAAAGAAGCTCGCTCTTTTTAAGGGCAAACTCTATTCCCTTTGTTTATACCTACTAGCTATAAGTCTGTTACGCCCCTTTAAGGTACTAGCGTGTCTCTATCGTGTCTCTACTAAATACTAAAAGGTTAAGGTCGTTAGTAAACCCTATTATAATAAGGCCTACGTGTCTTTATAGTAGCGTATATAAGCTAGTAGTATAAAGGAGAAAGAGGATAAGAAAGAAGGGCAAGCCTTATAGCTATAAGGCTATAGCGTTTCTCTTTTAACTAGATATTAAAGGCGCCTTTAATATAGTAAACTATACACGCCTTCTCTATACTCTCTAATACCTAGGGTTCTTTATATAGGCTATATAGTAGGTATATAGCTTTCTTACTAATTAGACAGCTAGCCTCTTTTTTAATAAAGAGGTAGCGCTACCTTAAGAGGTTACTATAAAGGTACTTTACGCTATATATATAGCGTTAACTACTATTTTAACTATAAGGTCTATTAAGCGTTATAGCCGGTTTCTTATCTATGTTTTTAGAAGAAGCCCTTACGACTTTATAGTGTTAATAAAGCGCCGGCTAATTACTAACTTAATTACTTTACCTATCGCGCTTAAGAGTAATATTAGCCTATAGGCCTTAGCGGTTTATTACTGTTTAAGGGTCTTTTTAGGCTTACGTAGTACTACTACCTTTACTACTTTAAACTACGCTAGGACGTGCCCTAGCTAGAGGCTTATAGTTACTACTACTATAAGAAGCTTAGCTAAGGGGCGCCTATATGCCTTAAGAAAGCTAGTAAGTAGTAGGTCAGGTCTTAGCGCCTTTTAGGTACTTGTCTTTTAGAGAACGTTAGTAATGTCTACCTCTATTATAGCGTTATTAATAGTAAACTACTAGTACTACTTGTCCTAAAGGTCTAGAATAACGTTACTAAGATTAGCTACTAATTCTAGAAAGAACCGCTAGCCTAACACTATTACTTTATCGTAATAGCTTATAGCTAGTACCTTCTTATTAGCGCCTTAAAGAAGAAGGAGTAAGGCTAGTTCTAGGGACACGTAGCTATAGAGCCTAGCCTACCTTTTAAGCCTCTAGAGTTTCTATTAGTCTTTTAAAGTAGTAGTAAGGACACTATACTAGCTCTTAGTCTTTATATCTTAGATTGTCTAGAGTTAGTAAGTACTAGCCTACTAGAGGTCGCGCTAGTAAAGTTTAGTTAGGGTAGTAGTATATTAATAGCGTACTACCTACGTTTTCTAGACAGCCTTAAGGACCTTACTACTCTACTAGAGTTTAGTACGTCCTTAGCTAACCTTCTTTCTTAGAGTAGATAAGTCTACAATACGTATAAGCTAAGAAGTAAGTAAGTTAACTACCTTATTAACTTTATAAGGTATGTCTAGTAGCTTAGAGGAGAGGTAGAGCCTTCTAGCCTTGATTACTACTAGCTCTTAGTCTATTAAGGTCTAGCTCTACTCTAGTACCTCTATAGCTCTCTTATAGTAATCCCTTGTTTAGGTAATAACCTTAATTAGCTAGGTATAGTAGTTAGATCCCTTATACTCTAGGTTACCTTAGTAAGTATACTAGAGCGTCGCTATAGCCTATACGTAATTAATCGTTAAGTCCTGTTTATCGTGTCTCTTTTAGGTTAGCTCTCCCTAAGGTATATGTAGTAAGAGCTACTACTTATAGGCTAGACAAAAGAGGGTCTCTAATTTAAGGGTAGTTCTACTAGCTTTATTCTAGAGTAGGTAGTAAAGGTTTATGTCGCTTATAACGATCTATAGCCCTTCTAGGTCCTCTCTAGTAAGCCGCTAGAAAGGGCTAGTCTAGCCTAGAGAGTTAGGAATTAGTAAGTATATTAACTAGATAGTAATACTCTATAGAGTAATGTAACACTAGTCGACGCTAGTCTTTACTACTTAGGTAGAAGGTAAGTACTACTTATAAATATAGATAACTATACGGCCTTTACCCTTATAGACCTACTAGTACTTTACCTATACTAAGTAGTAGACTGTCTTTATCTACTTGTTATACTATAGCTCTTAGATTACTATAACGTTAGCTTTACGGCTATCGTAAAGCACTATTAAGGTAAGGCTGTTTCTTCTTATAGTATTTTAGTATACTATTATTAATTTTATTACTAAGAGTCTAAGATCTACAAGTCTTGTGTTATAAAGGGGTCGCTAGACCCTTAGTTAGTTTCCTAGCTTAACATCTCTATAATGTCGTAGCTTCTAACTATTACTATATCTAGTACCCTAATAAGAGGGCGTCTACGCCTTACTAGAGTCCTTACTATAGGCTTCTTATTATTACTTATCTATAGTCTCTTAGGTACTACGACCTAGTAGCTATTGTTACTATCTTATAAGGACGCTAGTATAACGCTAGGTACTTAGCTAGTAAAGCTGCTTTTTAATACCTTAAACTATCTAAGTCTTTACTAATATATAGTATATACTTACTCTTTTACCTTAAAGGCCTTAGGACACTAATAGTCTTATACTACGTATAGTCTACTATAGTTAACGTATCTCTTCTTACTATTAAGTTAAGGGTACTCCTCTTTACCCTAAGGGTACGCTACTCTTACGTAGTAGCTATACCTAGCCTAGTTCTTATAGAACTGTCTAATGTAGCTAAACTAGTAGTACTAGAAGTATCTTTAGATTCGTAGGTCGGCTAAATATAGTTTGTAGTTAAAGATCTAGGCTTACTAAATTAGCCCTTATTTATATAGGCGCGTTACTATGTTAGTACTCTAGAGGTACCTATAGTACTATTATTATAAACTTTACTATAGAGGCCCTAATAGGCTTAACTTTAACCTTTATAACATATAGCGCGTAGGCTTAGATCTCTACTAGTAACACTCTTAATTCTACTTATATAACCTAGTCTACTAGTAGGCCCTTTACGATTACTACAAACTTACTCTTATAGAGCTAGGCCGTAGGCCTAAACGCCTTTTATACCTAGCCCTAATCTTAGATCGCGGTCTTTAGTATAGCCTCCTTAAAGGTAAGGATAGTGTCGCTACTAAGAAGCTAGTAAGTTACTACTACCTTAACGTCCTTAATTACTATATTAGCCGCTATTACTACTTTAATAGCGTTACGACGTACTAGGTCCTCTATCTATCTATCTACTCTAATCCTTAGCTCTCTAATCTGTCTCTCTAGTATTACTTATACTCTTGTTAGGCGCTAGCCTACTACTAACGTATACGTAGCCTAGGGGGCTACTACTACTATTAGCCTCTAGAAGGCCTCTTTTAATATCGTTCTTAATTACCTAATCGTTACTAGGTCGTCGTTAGAAAGGGTCTTAAGGGTACGTAAGAGGGTCTCTATGTTTACTACCTTTAGCTCTACTACTACTATTGTCGTTACGATAAGGTCGTAAAAGAGGCGCGACGCCTTATCTTCTTTACCTAGTATTACGTAGGCCTTAATTCGTTATAGGATTAACTTTGTTTTATCGCTTATACTACTCTTACTACTTGCCGGCTCTTTACTATAGCTTTCTATTAAGGAATAAGAGTATTAGCTCCTTCTTATAAGCAGGTAGTACTAGCTCTGTTTAAGTCTAGCATACCTACTATCTGTTACTATAGGCTCGCCTATAGTCTACTAGTACTCTAGAGGGTATCCGAGGGTACTAATTTTGATTCTATCGTTTGTTTTTAAGTTTTTAGGGTAGTTAGGGGCGTAGGCGACTATCGTAAAGTTTTTTTCCTTCTTTAAGAAATAGATCTAGGCTATTTAGGTATTAAATCTAAGGATCTAAATCGTTAAGTCGTTCTAGCTAGTTAAGATACGTACTTAAGAGAAGTAGTAGACGTCTCTTATCTTAAGTATTCTAAACTTTAAATACGTAAAAAAGGTAATTAAGAAAGGCTTAATAGTAGATAGTAAACTATACTACTATACTCTTTACTCTCTAAGAGTATCCTTAAACTAGTACTTTAAGTACTAAGAGATAAGACCTTACTAGTTAACTATATATTTAAAATAAGAAACTTATAAAATATATATAAGCTCTTACTAAATAAAGACATACTAAAACTTATAAAATAAATAAAAATAAAGATGTACTAACTATAAGAAGAGAGGATACTAGGCCTAAGACTAGGCGGCCTACTTACTACTATAAAAAAAATTAAAAGAAGTAAAGTAAGTAGCCTTTATAAGGCCTAGTAAGTATTATTAAAGAGATCTAATTAATACTAAGATAGCTTTAGGCCTAACCCTTACTCTTGTCTTAAGTAACCTAAAACACTTTATAAGAAGACTAAGAGTTAATACTCTAATAGACTAAAAGAGAGCTATATACTAATATATATAAACCTTTAGCCTTTAAGTAAAAGATATAAGCTCTCTTACTAGTTCTTTAAATAAGAAAAGAAAGAATAAAGAAACTAATAGCTTTAACTCTTGTCTCTTTTCTCTCTTAATACTAAGCTTTAAAACCTTTATAGTACTTAATAGCGTAACTCTAGTCGTCTTTATCTTAAGCTAGACAAAATCTTAAATAAATAGAATACTTATAAGCTAAGACTTCTTATAGAATTAGACTAAGACTTATTTAATATACTATAATATAACGTTAATAAATAAAAGGACGTTATAATTACGCTACTCTAAGACCTCTCTTTAGCTTAGTACAACATCTTAGCTATTTAAGAACCCTAGTATAATAAACATAACTTTATAACTACCTTACTAGGTCTCTAGTAAAGACTAATCTATAGATAAGTAAAGGGTATAAGAGTAGTAATATATATAAACAAAAAGATTAACTAGACTACTTAGACCTTTAATACCCCTTACCTAGACCTATACTAAGTTAGCCTTAAAGTTAATGTTATAAGTACTCTAATACTAGTTAAAGTTATAAATATTTATAACCTTTTTCTTCTTAATAAGTATACTCTAAAAGGACTCTTTACTCTCTTAGCCCTCTAAAAAGAGCTAGACAACTAAAGCTATAAGTATATAATAGTAAGGGACTTTAACCTTTATTACCTTATATAAGAGAGTAAAGCCTCTTAAGACCTAAAGAAAATGTTAGATAAAGTAATAAGTATTTTATAAGACTTTTTACTTAAGATTATAATACTTATTAAGGTACCCAGCGTTATACCAGCGTCCTTACAGGACAGCGACGATAGCTACTAGATCGTGGCACATAAGAGACTACAGACGGGCAATAGTAAGAAGCCTATAACAAAGACTCTAGTAAGGTAAGGGCGCCTCCTTATTAGGGCACTAGACACTATAACAGTCTAGAGCCACGACATTATAGAGATGTTAAGCTAGGGAGCTAACTAGGGGTCTAGCGACCCCTTTATAACGTAAGAATCGTAGATCCTAGACTCTTAGTAATAAAATTAACAATAGTATACTAGAACACTATAAGAAGGAATAGCCTCGCCTTAATAGTACTTTACGATAGCCGTAAAGTCGACGTTATAGTAATTTAGGAGCTATAGTACAATACTTAGATAAAGACAGTCTACTACCTAGTATAGACAAGATACTAGTAGGTCTATAAGGGCAAAGGTAGAGTAGCTATCTACGTTTACAAGTAGTACCTACCTCTTACTTAGGTAGTAGAGACAGGCGTTAACTAGTGTTACGTTACTTTATAAGGCGTTACTGTCTAGTTAATATACTCGTTAATTCCTAACTCTCTAGGCTAGGCTAGCCCTCTCTAGCGGCTTACTAAAGAGGACCTAAAAGGGCTATAGATCGTTATAAGTAACATAAACCTCTATTACCTACTCTAAGATAGAGCCGGCAGGACTACCCCTAAATTAGAGACCCTTCTCTATCTAGCCTACAGGTAGTAGCTCTTGTTACGTATACTCTAGAAAGAGCTAATACAGTAGTAACATAACGAACAGGACTTAACGATTAACTATACGTAGGTTATAGTAACGCTCTAGTATACTTATTAAAGTAACCTAGGGTACAAGGGATCTAACTACTATACCTAGCTAATCAAGGTTATTACTTAAGTAAGAGATCACTAGAAGAGAGCCGTAAAGGTACTAGGATAGAGCTAGACCTTAATAGACTAAGAACTAGTAACGATTAAGGCTAGGAGGCTCTGCCTCCTCTTAAGGCCGCTAGACATACCTTATAAGGTCGACAAGGTAGTTAACTTACTTACCTCTTAGCTTGTATATATTATAGACATATCTACCCTAAGAAAGAAGGTTAACTAAGAGTGTACTAAGCCTTAGTAGAACAGTAAGGTCCTTAAGGCCGTCTAGTAAGTACAGGTAGCGTACCGTTAATACGCTACCGCCCTAACTAAGCTCTACTAGCGCGACCTCTAGTAGGCTAGTACTTATTAACTCTATATAATCTAAGATGTAAAAACTAAGAGCTAGCGCGACGCCCTTACTACTACCTTAAAGGACTAATAAAAACTCTAGAGTCTTAAGAGGTAGGCTAGGCTCTATAGCTATATACTCCCGGAACTAGCCTTACTCTTACCTCTATAGGCCGCTAACAAGAAAGTACTAGCTATAAGCTACTATAATAAAGTAATAGTATTAGGCCAGTAGTTCTTTCTAGAATCGATAGCTAATCTTAGTAACGTTATTCTAGACCTTTAGGACAAGTAGTACTAACGGTTTACTATTAACGACACTATAATAAAGGTAGATATTACTAACGTTCTCTAAAAGACAAGTACTTAAAAGGTGCCAGGCCCTAACCTACTACTTACCGGCTTCTTTAAGGTATATAGGCGCCCTTTAGCTAAGCTCCTTACGCTAATAGCGACTATAAGCCTCTAGCTAGGGCACTTCCTTACGTAATTTAAAGTAGCGAAGGTAGTAGTACTATATAAGCCTAGAAAGACCCTTAAGTAGTAACAAACTACTAGGGCCTATAGGCTGATATTACTCTTAAACGTAATAGGTAAAGTAATTAAGTTAGTAATTAGTCGGCGCTTTACTAATACTATAGAGTCGTAAGGGCTCTTCTTAGAAATACAGATAAGAAACCGGCTATAGTACTTAACAGACCTTATAGTTAAAATAGTAGTTAACGCTACGTATATAGTATAGAGCTATAAGGCTATAGCGTCCCTTCTCTAACTCGACATTAGAGGCACCTTTAATATAGTAAACTATATACGCCTTCTTTATACTCTCTAGTACCTAGGGTTCTTTATATAGGCCGTACAGTAGGTATATAGCTTTCTTACTAATTAGACAGCTAGTCTCTTCTTTAACAAGAAGGCGGCGCTACCTTAAGAAGTTACTATAAGGGTACTATAGGGTTTGCCTTTCTCTCTTATCCTCTTTCTCCTTTATACTACTAGCTTGTACACGCTACTATAAGGTTATATAAGCCTTATTATAGTAGGGTTTACTAACGACCTTAACCTCTTAGCTTTTAGTAGAGACATAATAAAGACACGCTAGTACCTTAAAGGGGTGTAGTAGATATATAGCTAGTAGTCGCGTATAAAGGGGATAGAGTTTGCCTTAAAAAAGAGTAAGCTCCTTTACCTTACTTATACTTACGCTATACTAACAACGCCTGTCTACCTTAATAGCTAGGTTATACCCCTAGTCTAAGAGGCGCGCTTTCTAGGAGTTTAGATAGATTAGAAGCTTAGATAAAAGGGCTACCTTAACGCCGTTAAACAAAAGTTTACTACCTAGTAGTTCGTACTTATAAGGCTTACTACGTTTACATAAGGATATAGCTTACTATATACGAGAGAGATCTATACAAAAGTAATCTAGAGTACTATAGTATATAACATAAGGGTCTAGTACTGCCCTTTTAAGTAGTAAGCTAAGGAGATCGTAAAGGACCTCGCTATAAAGTAGTTATAGTACCTTTACGTTATTATAAGGGCGTACTAGGCGATACTCGTCTAGTTTCTTAAGTCTAAAATAGCTATGCCCTTACTTAACCTCTACCTTAACAAGTAAGTAGTAGACTTTAAATAACGTCTTAAACGTATAGGTAAGGGTAAACTTATATAGTTTATTTATAATAAGGTAGCGACCTGTCTTTAATAACGCTAGAGACGCTACTATAGCGCCGCTATAGCGCTACCTTATACGTTACTTAAGTATAGGACAGGCCGAGCTACGTAGGCAAAGGACTAGTATAAGGACTCTCTCTTAGAAGAGACCTTATAAGGGAACTAAAAGGTACGATAGTCTTAATATAATAGCTTACTAGTATACTACTAGGGCGCCGCCCTAGCCGCGCTACCTGCCCCCTTAGTAGATGCCCTTAAGAAGTACTTACTCTTTTATAAGTATAAGAGCTCTCTTTTAATATAGATCTATACTAGTAAAGTTAGACTCTAGGCTTTCCTTTTTAAGCGTAGAGTACTAGAGGTAGCGACCTCCTAGTACCCTTATAGTAAAGCCCTAAAGACAGTAGCTTACCTAGTCCTTAACTACTAGTAGCTAGATTAATAGTAGTAGGCCTTATAGTAAGCGCTCTACCTAAGAGTACTATAGACGTTCCGCGACTTTATAGTAGTAATAGAGAAAGGCAAGAGCGCTTATATACTAATCTGTTAGCTACTATCTACTAGCCGATTCCTATAGTTCTGTCTAGCTAAGCGCTACTTAGTAAAAGAGTTATAAGAGAGGGAGTAGCCCTAGCTAGTAGCCGGTACCCTGCCGGCGCCTTACTAGCGTTATGTTTAGTATTACTAGGCTAGAAGGTCAAGTTCTAGTAGGGTAGTAATAAGGACCTAGTGTCCTAGCGGTACTGTAATAGTATAAACACAAGTAGTAGTACGTAGGTTTTTACCTGGCTTTAGTACGGTTTTACTACGTGATTTATGTAGTATAGAGGTTCTGTATATAATAGGCATAGGTAGTAAGAACAATAATAATAATAATAATATAATACTTATTAGAGAATAAACATAAGAAAAAGGAAACTACAAATCTTATATTAACCTAGCCCTAATCTTAATTAAATTTAAAGATCTCTTTAGCTCTTATAAAGTAAAGCTAAGACACGACCTTTAGTCTAATTACTTTCTTATTACTATAAAGCTTAGATTTAAGGCTAAAAGCTACGTCTTACTCTTATAAAGATAATAAAAAGCGACTAACAAACTAAAGCTCTTTAAAATCTTATAAGGCTTAGCACTAGTAATCTCTAAGCTACGTACTCTAAGAGATATTAACAACTAGCTCTAACTACTTATAGACTCTTTAAATTAGGCTATTAAAGTAGTAGTCTTATAGTAAAAGGTAAGTAACAGGTCTAAAAGCTTTTAGAATAAAGAGTATAGTAAGTAAGTAAAGAAAGTAAGATAAGTAGACTTAAAAAAGTACTAGAAAAAAGGTAAGAGAATTCTAGAAAAGATAATAAGAGAGTAGTATAAAATAGTAAGAGAAAAAAAAAAGGTAATCTTAAAAGCTTAGACCCTTTACTTTAAGGCCTTAGTCTATAAGGCTAGCTAGTATAAAAAGGGAATATAGTAACTTAAACAATAAGTAAAGAATAAAAGCTACTTACTTAGACCTTTACTATAGTTCTTAACCTTTTATCCCTAAGGTAAAAGGGCCTTAGTTAATACTTATAAGATAAAGGCTAAAGCTTTTTAAGACGTTTTCTTTACCTTAACTCTTAACGCTAATCTTTTAGATATCTTAGAATACTAATACCTTTAAGACAGGCCGGTTAACCTAAGAAAGAAATAATATAAAGATAGAGCTAGACCCTAATAGACTAAGAGCTAGTAGCGATCAAGGCTAGGAGGCTCTGCCTCTCCTCTAAGCCGCTAGACACACCTTGTAAGGTTAACGAGGCGGTTAACTCGCTTACCTCCTAGCTTATACGTATCGTAGACTTATCTACCCTAAGAAAGAAGGTTAGCTAAGGACGTGCTAAACCCTAGTAGAGTAGTAAGGTCCTTAAGGCTGTCTAGTAAACGTAGGCGGCGCGCTATTAATACACTACTACCTTAACTAAACTTTACTAGCGCGACCTCTAGTAGGCTAGTACTTACTAACTCTAGACGATCTAAGATATAAAGACTAGGAGCTAGTATAGCGCCCTTACTACTACCTTAAAAGACTAATAGAAACTCTAGAGTCTTAAAAGGTAGGCTAGGCTCTATAGCTACATGTCCCTAGAACCGGCCTTACTCTCTCCTCTTTAGAGCGCTAATAAGGAGGCACTAGCTACAAGCTACTATAATAAAGTAATAGTATTAGGCTAGTAGTTCTTTCTAGAATTAGTAGCTAATCTTAGCGACGTTATTCTAGACCTCTAAGACAAGTAGTACTAGCGGTTTACTATTAACGACGCTATAATAAAGGCAGACATTACTAACGTTCTCTAAAAGACAGGTACCTAAAAGGCGCTAGGACCTAACCTACTACTTACTAGCTTCCTTAAGGTATACAGGCGCCCCTTAGCTAAGCTCCTTATAGTAGTAGTAACTGTAAGCCTCTAGCTAGGGCACGTCTTAGCGTAGTTTAAAGTAGTAAAGGTAGTAGTACTATATAAGCCTAGAAAGACCCTTAAATAGTAACAAACCGCTAGGGCCTATAGGCCGATATTACTCCTAAGCGCGATAGGTAAAGTAATTAAGTTAGTAATTAGCTAGCGCTTTACTAATACTATAAAGTCGTAAGGGCTCTTTCTAGAAACGCAGATAAGAAACCGGCTATAACGCTTAATAGACCTTATAGTTAAAATAGTAGTTAACGCTATATATATAACGTAAAGCTATAAGGCCGTGACGTCCCTTCTCTAACTAGACATTAAAGGCGCCTTTAATATAATAAACTATATACGCCTCCTCTATACTCTCTAATACCTAAGGTTCTTTATATAGGCCGTATAGTAAGTATATAGCTTCTTTACTAATTAGACGGCTAGCCTCTTCTTTAATAAAGAGGCGGTACTACCTTAAGAGGTCACTATAAAGGTACTATAAGGCTCGCCCTTCTCTCTTATCCTCTTTCTCCTCTATACTACTAGCTTGTATACATTACTATAAAGACATATAGGCCTTATTATAGTAGGGTTTACTAACGACCTTAACCTTTTAGTATTTAGTAGAGACACGATAGAGACATACTAGTACCTTAAAGGGGTGTAGTAGACCTATAGCTAGTAGGCACGAACAAGAAGAATAGAGTTCGCCCTTAAAAAGAGTAAGCTCTTTTACCTTACTTACGCCTACGCTATACTAACGACGCCTGTCTACCTTAACAGCTAGGTTATACCCTTAGTCTAAGAGGCCCGCTTTCTAGGAGTTTAGATAGATTAGAAGCTTAGGTAAAAAGGCTACCTTAACGCTATTAAATAAAAGTTTACTACCTAGTAGTTTACGCTTATAAGGCTTACCGCGTCCGCGTAAGGATATAGCCTACTACATGTAAAGAAGATCTATATAAAGGTAATCTAAAGCGCTATAGTATATAGCGTAAGGGTCTAGTACTGCCTCTCTAAGTAACAAGCTAAGGAGATCGTAAAGGACCTTACTATAAAGTAGTTATAGTACTTTTACGTTATTATAAGGGCGTACTAGGTAACCCTTATTTAGTTTCTTAAGTCTAAAATAGCTATGCCTTTACTTAACCTCTACCTTAATAAAAGGGTAGTAGACTTTAAACAACGTCTAGAACGTATAAGTAAGGGCGAACTTATATAGTCTATCTATAATAAGGTAGCGACCTGCCTTTAATAACGCTAAAGACGCTACTATAGCGCCGCTATAGCGCTACTCTATACGTTACTCGAGTATAAGGTAGGCCGAGCCGCGTAGGTAAAGGACTAGTATAGGGACTCCTTACTAGAAGAGACCTTATAAGAGAACTAGAGGACACGATAGACCTAACACGACAGTTTACTAGCGTACTACTAAGGTACTACCCCGGCTGTACTACCTGCCCCTTTAGTAGATACCCTTAAGAAGTACTTACTCCTCTATAAGTATAAGAGCTTACTTTTAACGTAGATCTATACTAGTAAGGTTAGGCTCTAGGCCTTCTTTTTTAAACGTAGAGTACTAGAGGTAGTAACCCTTTAGTACCTTTATAGTAAGGCCCTAGAGACAGTAGCTTACTTAGTCCTTAACTACTAGTAGCTTAACTAATAGCGACAGGCCTTATAGTAAGTACTCTACTTAAGGGCGCTATAGACGTTCCGTAACTTTATAGTAGTAATAAAGAGAGAAAAGAGCGCGTACGTACTAATCTACTAGCTACTATCTACTAGCCGGTTCTTATAGTTTAGGCTAGCCGAGCGCTACCTAGCTAAGGAAGAGGAAGAGTAATCCTAGTTAACGGCTGGCGTCCTTCTAGCGTCTTACTAGCATCTTGTTAGTATGTTTAGTATTACTAGGCTAGAAGGTTAAGTTCTAGTAGGGTAGTAATAAGGTCCTAGTACCCTAGTAGTACCGCGATAGAGTATTTACAAGAGGTAGTACATAGGTTTTTACCTGGCTTTAGTACGGTTTTACTACGTGATTTATGTAGTATAGAGGTTCTGTATACATTAGGCATAGGTAGTAAGAACAATAATAAATAATATAAAGACAGTCTGTTTTACTTATAAGAGTTCTTAGTAGATAAAGTTTATACTATAATTAAGAAGCTTAAGAACAAGAAGGCCTTAGGCTTAGATAAGATCTTAAATAAGATTATTAAAATATTAATAAAGGTCTTACTCTAATACTATACTTACTTCTTTAACTACTATACTTAGGTTAAGTACTTTTTAAAGAGGTTTAAAGTAGCCTAAACTATTATAATCTTAAAGCTAAGAAAAGACTACTACTAAGTAAAATTATATTAACTAATTACTCTCTTTAATACCCTTAGAAAGACTCTAGAGAAGCTAGTTACTATAAGACTAACTAACTTAGTAAAGGATTACTAGCTCTTTCTAGTATACTAAATAAAAGTATAAAAAGAAAGAGATATAATTATAGTACTAGAGCTAATTATAAAACAGGTCTATAAGGCTTAGTAAAGTAGCCTAAAAATAGTAGCGTTAATTCTTAGCCTAGATATAGCTAAGGCCTTTAATAATTTATCTTACCTAAGGCTCCTTTATATCTTATATATAAAAGAGATCTTAAAGTAGATAGTCTAACTAGTTAAAGGCTTCTTCTTAAAGAGAAGTAGTTTAATTAGGATTAATAACTATACCCTTTTTTTAAAGTCTTTTTTAGAATTCTATAAGGCTCTCTCTTATCTTTTATCTTCTTTTTGTTTTATAACTTAAAACTAGTAGAATAGTATAATACTATCTTATAAGAGAAAAGTACTATTAGATTTATTAATAATATAAATATTATTATTTAAAGTAAGATAATAAAAGGAAATTACTAAGGGCTAGTAAAGATTTACTAAGTATGTTCTAACTAGGCTTATAGACATAAGGCTATCTTTAAACTAATAAAATACTATCTACTTTACTTAAGTAAAGGATAAAAACATAACCTAAACATAAGCCTCTCTTTAAGTAATATAGAGATTACCTTAAAACCGTTAATTAAGATCCTTAGCCTTATCTTAGACCTAAAGCTAATATAAGAAGCTTACTTAAAACACCTAAAAGAAAAGATAAAGAGGTAGATATTAGCCTTAACTTATACTATAGTCTTAACGTAAAGTATAATAACAAAGAAAGCCTATCTAATATACTATATAGTTATCTTTCTAGTACTTATATACGCCTTAGTAGTTTAGCTCTTAACTATAGACCTTACTAGAGGTCTCTTAAAGATAGTAAAGTTACTCTAAAAGATCTAAAATAGTAGTCTTAAGGTAGTCTTTAGAGCGTTTAAGGCTACCTTAATTAAGATCTTATATACTAAAACAAATATACCCTTAATCTACTTTTACCTTAAATTCCTTTAAGAGACTATATAAGTAAGAGTATAGCTTATAAGTTATAAAGCCGTTATTTAGAACGTTAGAGACTAGATATAAAAGAATATATTATTATTATTATTGTTCTTACTACCTATGCCTAATGTATACAGAACCTCTATACTATATAAATTACGTAGTAAAACCGTACTAAAGCTAGGTAAAAACCTACGTACTACCTCTTATAAATACTTTGTCGTAACGCCGCTAAGGCGCTAAGACCTTATCGCTATCTTACTAGAACTTAACCTTCTAGCCTAGTAATACTAAACATACTAACAAGACGCTAGTAAGACGCTAGAAGGACGCCGGCTATTAACTAGGATTACTCTCCCTCTTCTTCTACTAGGTAGCGCTTAGCTAGCCTAAACTATAAGAACCGGCTAGTAGATAGTAGCTAGTAGATTAGTACGTACACGCTCTTTTCTCTCTCTATTACTACTATAAAGTTACGGAATGTCTATAGCGCCCTTAGGTAGAGTACTTGTTATAAGGCCTACTACTACTAGTCGAGCTACTAGTAGTTAAGGACTAGGTAAGCTACTGTCTCTAGGGCCTTACTATAAGAGTACTAGAGGGTCGCTACCTCTAGTACTCTACGTTTAAAAAGAAAGGCCTAGAGCCTAACCTTACTAGTATAGATCTACGTTAAAAGTAAGCTCTTATACTTATAAAAGAGTAAGTACTTCTTAAGAGTATCTACTAAAAGGGCAGGTAGCGCGGCTAGGGTAGTACCCTAGTAGTACGCTAGTAAACTATCGTGTTAGGTCTATTATGTCTTCTAGTTCTCTTATAAGGTCTCTTCTAGTAAAGAGTCTTTATACTAGTCCTTTGTCTATACGGCTTAGCCTGCCTTATACTTAAGTAACGTATAGAGTAGCGCTATAGTAGCGTTATAGCGGCGTCTTTAGCGTTATTAAAGGCAGGTCACTACCTTATTATAGATAGACTATATAAGTTCGCCCTTACCTATACGTTCTAGACGTTGTTTAAAGTCTACTACCCTCTTGTTAAGGTAGAGGTTAAGTAAAGGCGTAGCTATTTTAGACTTAAAAAACTAAACAAGAGTTACCTAGTACGCTCTTATAATAACGTAAAAGTACTATAACTACTTTATAGTAAGGTCTTTTACGATCTCCTTAGCTTGTTGCCTAGAAGGGCAGTACTAGACCCTTATACTATATACTATAGTACTCTAGATTACCTTTATATAGATCTCCCTTACGTGTAGTAGGCTATATCCTTACGTAGACGCGGTAAGCCTTATAAGCGTAAACTACTAGGTAGCGAACTTTTGTTTAATAGCGTTAAGGTAGCCCTTTTACCTAAGCTTCTAATCTATCTAAACTCCTAGAAAGTAAGCCTCTTAGACTAAGGGTATAACCTAGCTATTAAGGTAGACAGGCGTCGTTAGTATAGCGTAAGTACGAGTAAGGTAAAAGAGCTTACTCTTTTTAAGGACGAACTCTATTCCTCTTATTTGTGTCTACTAGCTACAGGTCTACTACGCCCCTTTAAGGTACTAGCGTGTCTCTATCGTGTCTCTACTAAATACTAAAAGGTTAAGGTCGTTAGTAAACCTTACTATAATAAGGCCTATATGTCTTTATAGTAGCGTGTATAAGCTAGTAGTGTAAAAGAGAAAGAGGATAAGAGAGAAAAGTAAGCCTTATAGTACCTTTATAGTAACCTCTTAAGGCGGCGCCGCCTCTTTGTTAAAGAAGAGGCTAGCTGTCTAATTAGTAAGAAAGCTATATACTTACTATACAGCCTATATAAAGAACCCTAGGTATTAGAGAGTATAGAGGAGGCGTATATAGTTTACTATATTAAAGGCGTCTTTAATGTTTAGTTAGAGAAGGGACGCTATAGCCTTATAGCTTTACGCTATATATATAGCGTCGACTACTATTTTAACTACAAGGTCTGTTAAGTGTTACAGCTTCTTATCTACGTTTTTAGGAAGAGCCCTTACGACTCTATAGTGTTAGTAAAGCGCCGGCTAATTACTAACTTAATTACTTTACTTATCGCGCTTAAGAGTAATATTAGCCTATAGGCCTTAGCGGTTTGTTACTGTTTAAGGGTCTTTCCGGGCTTATATAGTACTACTACCTTTACTACTTTAAACTACGCTAAGACGTGCCCTAGCTAGAGGCTTATAGTTACTACTACTATAAGGAGCTTAGCTAAGAGGCGCCTGTATACCTTAAGGAAGCCGGTAAGTAGTAGGTTAGGTCCTAGCGCCTTTTAGGTACCTGTCTTTTAGAGAACGTTAGTAATGTCTGCCTTTATTATAACGTCGTTAATAGTAAACCGCTAGTACTACTTGTCCTAGAGGTCTAGAACGACGTCGCTAAGATCGGCTACTAATTCTAGAAAGAACCGCCGGCCTAACACTATTACTTTGTTATAGTAGCTTATAGCTAGTACCTTCTTATTAGCGCCTTAAAGAGAAGAGAGCGAGGCCGGTTCTAGGGGTACGTAACTATAGAGCCTAGCTTACCTTTTAAGACTCTAGAGTTTCTATTAGTCTTTTAAGGTAGTAGTAAGGGCACTACGCTAGCTCTTAGTCTTTATATCTTAGATCGTCTAGAGTTAGTAGGTACTAGCCTACTAGAGGTCGTGCTAGTAAAGTTTAGTTAGGGTAGTAGTATATTAACGGCGCGCCGCCTGCGTTTACTAGACGGCCTTAAGGACCTTGCCGCTCTACTAGGGTTTGGCACGCCCCTAGCTGACCTTCTTTCTTAGGGTAGATAGGTCTGTGATGCGTATAAAAGAATATAGACTCTAGTAAAGGTAGGCCTTAGTCTAACCTAAAGCTTACTTTAGTAAAAGTTAAAGAAAGATAAGTAAGGAATAAGCTTAAAGGCCGGAATATAATATAAGATAAAGAGCTTAAGACGCCCTTCTTACTAAGAAAGCTCTTCTTTACTAAGGTATAAGGTATCTTTAAGAAGAAACTCTATAAGGATTAGAATATATAGTAAAAACACTACTAGTAAGATAACCTTAGGTTAACCCTTATATAGTAAAGAGAGCTAGAGAAAGAATATATAAAGAGATATAAATTAATAATAAAAGTAGAATACTTTTTAGTACTAGCTATTAAGATAAAGAAGATTAGTCTTTAAGCCTTCTTAACCTAAAGAAAGGTCTTTACTTACTTAGTAGATTACTTATATAAGTAAAGGTCTTAGATAGTAAAGTATATTATTACTAGATACCTAGATTTTAGAGAATAAAGGGCGTACTTAATTAAATAACTAGGCTTATTAGATTATTAGGTAATTATATCTAACCTAGGTCGTCTTTAGAAGGTAGCTAGATAGCTAATAAGGCTAGGTATCTTAAGATAGTACTACCTTATAGTCTAGGCCTTAGCTAACTAATTAAATATAAGAAGAATATAAGGAATACTTAAAGTAACCTAAGGTTTAACTAATACTAACATTTATTAACTAAGATAAGACTTAAATAAAATAGCTATACTACTAAAATATACTTAGGCTATAACTAATATAAAAAAGCTATATAATTCTAACTAGAATCTATAACACTACTTACTTAAGTAAGTATACCTAAGCTATACCTAAGATTATATATAACTAAAAAGAAAAAGAAATAATAAAAAGAAAGAAAAAAATAAAGTAAGAAGACATTACTTTAAGACAAAACTAGAACTAAGAAAAAGAAAAACCCTTTTTAATTAAAGAAGGACTAGAGCTAATTATAAGTAGTAGTATTATTAATAAGTATATAATTCTATTACTTATTAGCTATATTTATAAAAAGAATAAAGAGACCTTATAATAAAGTAAAGAGTCTAGATTATTATTACTATACTAGCGTTAAGCTAGTCTAACTAACTAGTAATCTTATAAGTAGTGTTATCTAAGAAGTAGTAGTAGGTTTAGCCTAGGCCTACTATCTTATAAATAAGGTACTAAGAACTTTTATATAAATTCTACTACTTATTAAAAGTAGTAAGAAGAAAAACAAAAGAGCTGTCTACTATACAAGGTAAAAGGTAGGTAAAAGTAATCTTTTAAGCTAAGAGAATAAAAAAGCTAAGGTAAGTAGTAATAATAAAGTAAGTATACTTTACTACTTTTCTTACTTAAAAAAGGTGTTTAAGAAGAATCTAGCTAAGGGGTTAGTAAGGGCTAAGAGAAAAAGGGCTAAGGGAATTATACTTTATTATAAGAGAAACGCTACTAAGTATAATAATTATAGACGTTATCTTTTAACGTCTTCTTATATTAGTATATAAGGTTTAAAAATAGTATTTTAATATAGTAAAGATAGTAACCTTAAGAAAGTAACTACTTTATACTAATAGGCTCTTACTACTATATATATAGTAGGCGTACTACTAACTTTAAGTAAAGGTTAGTAAGGGATAGTACTAATATAAGATAGTATATATACTACTTTATAATATAAGTCTACTCTAGTAACTAACTAATAAGGTAGCGACACTTCTTATAGTACTACCTTTTCTTTAGTTAGTTATAATAAGCCCTTTTCCTTTTCTTTTCTTATCCTTATCTTTATCTTCTTTTCTTTTTTTTTTTCTCTCTTTACTAGCCTTACTAACTCTCTCTTTTCTTTCTCTTTTCTTATCCTCTTTAGTATCCTCTTTCTTAGACCTTTTAGCGCCCTTTTCTTAAGCTTAGACTAGTATATCTCTTACTAACTTATTAAAATAGTCTAGGTTATTATTATTATTAATATTATCCTTATCTTTATCTCTTTTTTTATTTTTATCTTTATCTTTACCCTTATCTTTCTTTTCTTTCTCTTCTTTTACTTTATGTACTATAGCTACTACTTCTTACTTAAGAAAGGTAGTATACTTTATGTAGACAGACTAGATAAAGGAAATTAATAAAGAGGTATCTTAGAGAAGTAGTAGAGCCTTAGTTTTATAAGTATATATACTCTTAGCTAAGCCCTTTTTCTTTTTCTCTCTTTACTTTACCTCTGTCTCTATCTTAGTTATTACTATTATTATCGTCTATACTACTGTCTTTATTATTATTATCGTCTTTAGCTTTAACTTTAGCTAGGCTACTACCTTTTCTAGTACTACTTCTAATCTCGGCTTAGCTAGTGTTCTCTTCTTCTTCTTTCTTTACTTAGTAAGGGTAGAGAGTAAAGAAAGATATAGGTTAGTTATAAATATAGGCCGCTTAGTAGGCTTTAGCTACGTAAGGTAAGAGCGTTAGTCTATAAGTAAGTAATAAGGGGTACTAATAATAAGGAATATATAAACCTTTAATAAAGTATCTAGACTAATCTAAGTAAAACCTTCTTCTAGCTCTCTAAAGGTAGATCTATAAGTACTAAACATTATAAGAAGGCTAGGTAAAAACACTTTAGACCTACCTTAAGAAAGAGTAAAAAGGTTATTATTATTAACATTATTATTATTATTAAATCTACTTAAGACATAAGCGTTAGATCGTATAAAGATAGACTAATTATCTACTAAATTGTTATATATCTTTACTATAAAAGAACTAGCCTAAAGAGGCTTACTAGTATAGATATACTTACTAGTAGACTAGTAAAGTAAAGAAGAGTAGTTATGTCCTTACTTTTATAAGGTTATAGTAAAGGTAGTATAAAGTATCTTAAAGAAAAAGATAATTAAAAGATATTAAAGTTATTTTAAGATTTTAGTTTTAGAAAAGAGAGTTTAAGAGTAGATAAAGAAAAGGAAAAGGTTATAAGTAAATTAGTAAAGAAAAAGGTAGAGAAGTAAGATGTTTATATAAAATATAATAAAGACCCTTTACTAGTAAGTAACTAAACAAGTAACAAGAACTAAACTAGATTTAGTATAGAATAATAATTAAGATAATAATTAGGATAGCCTTAGGCCTATATTAAGATAAGCCTATATAACGTCTTAGCTAGTAAATAAAGGCTATACCTAATACGCGTATAAAACTAGTACCTAAAGTAGTTATAAAAGTAATTTATAATATAAAGAGAGAAGAAGGCTTATAAGATTAGAATTTTTTATCTTAAGAGTTAAAAGAATAGTATATAGACAAATAAAGAGTAACCCTTAAGTAAGAACTAAGGTAACTATAAGTAGTTATTATTTTCTTATTTCTAATCTAAGAACAAAGTAGAGTACTAAGAGTAGTCTAGCGTACATAAGGCGTACTATATCTATAGCGATATCTATAGGCTTATATAAAAGAGATAAAGACATAATAAAAGGACTAGTAATATAATAGTGTCTTAGTAAGAGGGTTTTATTTTCTTTCTTTCTTATAGAACTATATATATACTAAAACTTAGATTAAACTCTTATAGTACCTAGTATAGGTATTTAATAAAGAAAGATGTTACTACTATAGTATATAGTATAAGGGTCTAGTACTACCCCTCTAGATAGTAAGCTAAGGAGATCGTAAAGGACCTTGTTATAAAGTAGTTATAGTACCTTTATATTGTTATAAAGGCGTACTAAGTAACTCTTGTCTAGTTCTTTAAGTCTAAAATAGCTACGCCTCTACTTAACCTTTACTTTAATAAGTAAGTAGTAGACTTTAAATAACGTCTTAAATGTATAAGTAAAGGTAAACTTATATAGTCTATTTATAATAAGGTAGTAACCTGTCTTTAATAACGCTAGAGACGCTACTATAGCGCTACTATAGCGCTACCTTATACGTTACTTAAGTATAAGACAGGCTAAGCCGTATAAGTAAAGGACTAGTATAAGGACTCTTTTTTAAAAGAGACCTTATAAGAGAACTAGAAGGTATAGTAGTCTTAACACAATAGCTTACTAGTATACTACTAAGGCGCTACCCTAGCCGCGCTACTTATACCTTTAGTAGATACCCTTAAGAAGTACCTACTCTTTTATAAGTATAAGAGCTCTCTTTTAATACAAATCTATACTAGTAAAGTTAGACTCTAGGCTTTTCTTTTTAAGTATAGAGTACTAGAGGTAGTAACTCCTTAGTACCCTTATAGTAAGGCCCTAAAGACAGCGGCTTACCTAGTCCTTAACTACTAGTAGCTAGATTAATAGTAGTAGGCCTTATAATAAGCGCTCTACTTAAGAGTACTATAGACGTTCTATAACTTTATAGTAGTAATAAAGAAAGGTAAGAGCGCGTGTATACTAATCTATTAGCTACTATCTACTAGCCGATTCCTATAGTTCTGTCTAGCTAAGCGCTACCTAGTAAAGGAGTTATAAGAGAGAGAGTAGCCCTAGCTAGTAGCCGGCGCCTTACTAGCGCCTTACTAGCGTCTTATTAGTATGTTTAGTATTACTAGGCTAGAAAGTTAAGTTCTAGTAAGGTAGCGATAAGGACCTAGCGCCTTAGTAGTGCCGTAATAGTATAAACGTAAGTAGTAGTACATAGGTTTTTACCTGGCTTTAGTACGGTTTTATTACGTGATTTATATAGTATAAAGGTTCTGTATATAGTAGGTATAAGTAGTAAGAGTAATAATAATAGTAACGTTAACGTTACTATTACTTAGCTATTACTCTTACTAGCCTAACTCTAAGTAGAGTTCTTTACTAGTATAAGAGTATTTAATTTACGACTTAAAACTCTAGTAATAAAAGCGTAAGGTCCTTAAGACTTATAATCGCCTTAGTCTACTAGCTAGCGTAAGTCTAGCCTTTTATACTAAAGCGATTCTACTAAGATAGTATACGTTAAGGAGGTCGCTAGACCTTTAAAAAGAATAAAAGAAATTAAAGAAATAAAAGGAATTAAAAGAATAAAAGGAATAGAAACTTTATTTTAAACAAGCCTTATAGTAAGACTAATAGCTTTTAAGGTAACTACGTTTACCTAGAATTTATTAAGGAAAGTTACTAAGAGAGCTTGTTACGCCTCTAATTACTTATTAAGATCTTATAAGTTAGGTCGTTATAATAACTTATTAGTAAGGTTTTAGTTACTTTCTTTATATTTAATCTTAAAGTTAAAGACAGAAAGTTCTTCTAGCTATCTAGCTTACTACTATAATAACTTCGGCTTTATAAAGAAGTAATAGTAGTTTAGGTAGTCTATTAAAACTAATACTAAACTTTATACATATATTAAGTACGGCCTTTATAACCTAAAAGCCTTAATAATAGCTATTAACTTAGCGTTAAGAGTATTATAGTATAGCTCTAGCCCTTTTAGCTTTTTAGAAATAAATGTAATAAGGTACTAGCGGCCTTCTTATAGCTATAAAAAGACAGTACTAATAGTATAGGTAGATATATCTGTTTTTATATACGTAAGTAGTTTAAGGTTATAGTAACGTAAGACAGAGGCCTTTACAAAGACTAGTCGTAACTTATAAAAGGCTTTTAGGGCTTTAGAACTTAGTGTAACAGTACTAGTAGCGTCGCTATAAAAGAGATTCGTTAGTAGTATAGTAATCTTTAAATAATTCTTAATAAAGTACTTATAAAACCTAGTAAACCTTAAGAAGATACAAATGTCCTTTATAGTTATAAGAATAAGCTATTCTTAGATTATAGAGACACGCTTAGGTTTAGTACAAACTCTTTATAAGTTAATAATGTATTCTAGAAAACCTACTTACTTTATATTAAACTTATACTTTAAGAGGTTAGTATAAAGGTTATATTATTAGAGACGTTTAAGGACGTAGTAAATATACTATATATACTCTTCTTTATTTATAAAGTAAATAAGGATATTATTAAGATATACAATATAAATATTATTAACAAGATTCTCTAGTACTTTATTAATAAAGGACTAGAAGGTCGCTAGTACGTTTACTAGCCTAAAAGGCATAACGTAGTATTTAAAGTAGCTATATTAATACTAAAAAGTCGTTTTCTACTTATTACCGGCCTTAATACAAACTTAATAGTATACTTTACGTAGGTTAAGCTTAGTATAGACATGTACTTATAATAGCTAATTAAGGATCTCTCTAATTAATAGAATAAGGGCTTAGTTCTTTTTAGTTACACTATTTAACGCCTAGTAGTTAACGTAGAGTCGTAGCTTCCTTTCTTTCTTTAGAACAAATAGTATTAGAGTACTAGTAGGGCTCTTACTTAGACAGATCTATTCTTTTACTAGAGCGTCGTCTAAATATTTGTGTAGGACACTTAGCTTAACCTCTACAAGTAGGTAGATTTAGCTATATAGTAGTACCGCGTCTCTTTTAAGGTCTATTATATAAGTAAGGCTATTAATTATAAGTAGTAATCTAGCCCCTTCTTTAGAAAAGACGTCTGTAAATTATTAGTACTTACTAGGTAAGGTCGTTATAGCCTTACTATCTTCTTATAGTTCCTCTTATAGTTCTTCTTTACCTAGGGATTCTAGGTTAACTATAATTAGTTATACTATTACTATAATTACAAATTAAGCTTCTTTTATTACTTTCTTAATTTCTTTCTTTATTATATATAGCTAGACTATTAAAGACGACGTAAGATATATAAACGTCTAGGTCTTTTATAAAACGATTAGGTCTATAGCCTCTAGCTATAGAAATCTAAGTATAATATCTAAGTCTCTAATGTTAGTAATAACAAATTTATCTTAATGTTGCCTTATTATTAAGTAGTTACTTATCTTAGGCCTTAACAAACAGATTATATAATCTAAAGCTTATTATTATTTTCTAGAATAGTAAGGATACTATAATATAATTGTTAAGTTACTATAGTACCTCTTATTCTAATAGTTATAGATAGATAAGGTTAACTTTTACTTTTAAGTCTAGTAAGGCCAGTATAGCTACTTAGCTACCTCTAATACGTATCTCTACCTAAATACTTATTAAGGGTTACTTCTCTTCTTATTGTTTAGGCGTAACGTAGTAGGCTACTAGTGTAGTATTAGCTCCTAAAGTACTAGCCTTATTAGGGTACTAAGTATAAGTATACCTAGATTAGCTATATATAAAATACTTATATAATAAGTACGAATTTGCCTAATAACTAGGTTACTAACATTAGTAGTAGTTACCTTATACCTTACTTATAGAAGGGGTTTTTATAGCGCTAAGAGAGTCTCTTTACGTGTTTAAAGTTTAGCTACTAAAAGCCTCTTACGTGTTTACTAGTATAGATAAGGTCTTTAGATTATAAGAAGAGCCTCTCTTAGTATAGTATAGTGTTAAAAGGGCTCTATAAGAGCCTTCTTATTACCTTATCTAAATAAGAGTTTCCCTTCTTAACGCTACTACCTTAACTACCTTAAAGGTATCTAAGACCCTACTACTTACTATATAAGCCCTTAACTTAGGCTTTAAACAATTAATAAAGAGATAGATATAAAACATCTCTAAAAGGGCGTAGCCGAGTTTAATAACTAAAGAGTTATACTATTAAAAGAAATTCTTAAAGCTTTTGTTTTAGTTTTAAGTTAATATTTAAAGTTTTAATACTACTTTAAGAGAGTAAGTACCCTTATCTATAATACTATAAAGGAGCTACGCCTTTATTTCTCTCTAAGTTACATTAAGAACTAATCCGCCCTTTTCTAAGAAGATAAAAGACTTTTAGTACTCTTTAATATAATCCTTTAGTACTACTACTATAGTACTAACGCGTTTAGTATCTGTTAGATAACTTTCTAGATAGGTATTAAACTCTGTTTTCTAGTTAAATAAGAAGGTCGTAATACTAGTATATATCTTGTTTTTTAGTAAAATAAAAGAGGTATTATAATAACTCTTCTTTATTTCTTTAATATAGGTTTATTAGAAAGGCTGTTCTACTTTAAGAGGGTTATTAAATTCGTATAGGTTAATTAAGAGAGCCTCTTCTCTCTTAAGTACTATAAGGTAGTCTTACTTTTACTTAAGGCGCTACTCTACCCTTACTTAAGTGATCCTCTTATTTAACTTAGTCTTACTTAAGGAAAGGATTTCTATTAACATTTAGAGAGTTACACTAGGTTTACTACTACCTACTTATAAAGAGGTATTAAAAAGAGTTACTTAAGAAGAGGCCTATGTCTTGTTAAGGTTTATTTGTTGTGTCTACGTTATCCCTTCTTACTTTAACGGTCTATAACCTTTTAGTAAAGGAAAGAGATTAGAATGTTAGGTATATTTCTATAGAGTAGAAGAGGCAAGAGTCGTGTTAGATTATAAGGTTATAATAGAACGCTGTATTACTAGATCAACGCGTAACAGGTAAGTGTAACACGTAACAAGTAAAAAGAGGCGCGTAAGAGGTGTAGTATAGCTGTTAGGCCAACGAGTACTAAATCAAATTAAATTAAATTAAATTCTAACAACAAACTTAACGACTTAAAGTGTTTTCTAGAGTCCTTATATACATGATTTAAGTTTTCTAGAATACTCTATACTATTCTATAAGCCTTATAGTCGTAATAGGCTACTAGACTTAATTAGGCATAGTATAGAATATTCTAGTACATGAATTCGTAAGTAAAGACACTAAAATCACTTAATACTCGACTAAAATCACATAATATAATTAAATACAACACTAAAATCACGTAATTACAACTACTAACTAAAGCTACGTAATACGCCACGTAATACGCTACGTAATACGTAATACGCCACGTAATACGCTATACTACAGGTTTAGCCTAGGCCTGCCATCTTATAAATAAGGTACTAAGAACTTTTGTACAAATTCCGCTACTTGTTAAAAGTAGTAAAAAGGAAAACAAAAGAGCTGTCTACTATATAAAGTAGAAGGCAGGTAGAAGTAATCTTCTAAGCTAAGAGAACAAAGAAGCTAGGGTAAGTAGTAATAATAGAGTAAGTATACTTTACTACCTCTCTTACCTAAGAGAGGTATTTAAGAAGAATCTAGCTAAGGGGTTAGTAAGGGCTAAGAGAGAAAAGAAGCTAAGGGAATTATACTTTATTATAAGAGAAACGTTACTAAGTATAATAATTATAGACGTTATCTTCTAACGCCTTCTTATATTAGTATATAAGGTTTAAAAATAGTATTTTAATATAATAAAGACAGTAACCCTAAAAGAGTAACTACTCTATACTAACAGGCTCTTGCCGCTATATACGTAGTAGGCGTACTACTAACCTTAGGCAAAGGTTAGTAAGGGATAGTACTAATACAAGATAGTATATATACTACTTTATAATATAGGTCTACTTTAACGACTAACTAATAAGGTAGTAACGCCCTTTATAGCGCTATCTTCTCCTTAGTTAGTTATAGTAGGCCCTTCTCCCTCTCTTTTCTTATCTTTATCCTTATCTTCTCTTCTTTTCTTTTCTCTTTTCTTACTAGCCTTACTAACTCTCTCTTTTCTCTCTTCTCTCTTATCTTCTTTAGTATCCTCTCCCTTAGACTCTTTAGTACCCTTTCTTTAGGCTTAGACTAGTACATCTCTTACTAACTTATTAAAATAGTCTAGGTTATTATTATTATTAATATTATCCTTGTCTTTATCTCTTCTTATATCTTTATCTCTATCCTTACCCTTATCTTCCTTTTCTTTCTCTTTCTTTACCTTACGCGCTATAGCTACTACTTCTTACTTAAGGAAGGTAGTACGCTTTATATAGATAGACTAGATAAGGGAAATTAATAAGAAGGTATCCTAAGAAGGTAGTAGAGCCTTAGTTTTATAAGTATATATACTCTTAGCTAGGCCTTTCTTTTTCTTCTCTCTTTACTTTATCTCTATCTCTATCCTAGTTATTACTATTGTCGTTATCTATACTACTATCTTTATCGTTATTGTCGTTGTCTTTAGCTTTAGCTTTAGCTTTAACTTTAGCTAGGCTACTACCTTCTCTAGTACTACTCTTAATCCTAGCTTAGCTAGTGTTCTTTTCTTTCTTTTTCCTTACTTAATAAGAGTAGAGAGTAAAGAGAGACGTAGGTTAGCCGTAGACATAGGCCGCTTAGTAGGCTTTAGCTACGTAAGGTAAGAGCGTTAGTCTATAGGTAAGTAATAAGAGGTACTAATAATAAGGAATATATAAACCTTTAATAGAGTATCTAAACTAATCTAAGTAAAACCTTCTTTTAGCTCTCTAAAGGTAGATCTATAAGTACTAAACATTATAAGAAGGCCGGGTAAAAACATCTTAGACCTACCTTAAGAAAGAGTAAAAAGGTTATTATTATTAACATTATTATTATTATTAAATCTACCTAAGATATAAGCGTTAGATCGTATAAGGATAAACTAATTATTAGCTAAATCGTTATATATCTTTACTATAAAAGAACTAGCCTAAGAAGGCTTACTAGTATAGACACGCTTACTAGTAGACTAGTAAAGTAAAAAGGAGTAGTCGCGTCCTTACTTCTATAAGGTTATAGTAAAGGTAGTGTAAGGCATCTTAAAAAAAAAGACGATTAAGAGATATTAAAGTTACTTTAAGATTTTGGTTTTAGAAAAGGGAGTTTAAGAGTAGATAGAGAAGAAGAAAAGGTTATAAGTAAATTAGTAAAGAAAAAGACAGAAAAGTAAGATGTTTATATAAAACATAATAAAGACTCTTTACTAGTAAGTAACTAAATAGATAATAAGAACTAAACTAGATTTAGTATAGAATAATAATTAAAACAATAATTAAGACAGCCCTAGGCCTATATTAGGACAAGCCTATGTAACGTCTTAGCTAGTAAATAAAGGCTACGCCTAACACGCGTACAAAACTAGTACTTAAGGTAGTTATAAAAGTAATTTATAATATAGAGAGAGGAGAAGGCTTATAAGATTAGAATTTTTTATCTTAAGAGTTAAAAGAATAGCGTATAAACAAATAAAGGACAACCTTTAGGTAAGAACTAAAGTAACTATAAGTAGTTATTATT
The DNA here is from genome assembly GCF_003019875.1 of Amorphotheca resinae ATCC 22711. NCBI lineage: Eukaryota > Fungi > Ascomycota > Leotiomycetes > Helotiales > Amorphothecaceae > Amorphotheca > Amorphotheca resinae. The sequence continues at coordinate 848,580 of NW_020194474.1, read as the reverse complement.
TTCTTATTTCTAATCTAAGAACAAAGTAGAGTACTAAGAGTAGTCTAGTATATATAAGACGTACTATATCTATAGTAATATCTATAGGCTTATATAAAGGAGATAAGGACATAACAAAAGGACTAGCGATATAACGGCGCCTTAGTAAGAGGGTTTTATTTTCTTTTTTTCTTATAGAACTATATGTATACTAAAACTTAGATTAAACTCTTATAGTACCTAGTATAGGTATTTAATAGAGAAAGATATTACTACTACTACTACACTATACTATGTTAGTAGTACGTCGGCTAATACAGTAGGTAACATTTGTAATATATCGCGTATTTGTAATAGATTACGTAAATCACGTAATATATCACGTAATACGTGTATAGTATCACGTAATAGTAGTATTTGTAATAGTTAGCGTATTGTCGGATTTTAGTATAATGTTCTAGTATTAGATTAACGATATGCCGTTAAGGTAACGTTAACTTATTAAATTAGAGTTAAGGTAACGTTAAGGTAACTCTAATTTAATTAATTGTAAATAAGGTAACGTTAATCCTTAAAATGCTACTAGTACTAATTTAAGTTGTAATATACAACAAGTCGATAGACAGTCGTAGTATATTTAAAGGTATATTACTACTTTAACTATAGACTAATCTCTAAACCCCTCTTTTTTCTCCTCTCTCTTCTCTATTCTTATGCTTCTTAATACCTACTATTACCTTAGTCGTAGCACGTAGTTACCCTGCACTTGATTTCTAAGCCATTGTAGTCTTACGTGTTAGCGCATCTAATAACTACTAAGTAATAAACTTTTGTTTAATAGCGTTAAGGTAGCCCTTTTATCTAAGCTTCTAGTCTATCTATACTTCTAGAAAGTAGGCCTCTTAGACTAAGGGTATAACCTAGCTATTAAGGTAGACAAGTGTTGTTAGTATAGTATAGATATAAAGTAAGGTAAAAGAGCTTACTCTTTTTAAGAGTAAACTCTATTCCCTTTATATATAACTACTAGCTATATATCTACTACGCCTCTTTAAGGTACTAGTGTGTCTCTATTATGTCTTTACTAAATACTAAGAGGTTAAGGTCGTTAGTAAACCTTACTATAATAAGGCCTATATATCTTTATAGCTATACGTATAAGCTAGTAGTATAAAGAAAGAAGAGGATAAAAGAGAGGGACAAACCTTATAGTACCCTTATAATAACCTTTTAAGGTAGTGCTATCTCTTTGTTAGAGAAGAGACTAGCTATCTAGTTAGTAAGAAAGCTATATACTTACTATATAGCTTACGTAAGAAACCTCTAGTATTAAAGAGTATAAAGAAGGCGTATATAGTTTATTATATTAAAGGCGCCTTTAATATTAAGTTAAAAAAGGGTCGTAATAGCCTTATAGCTCTATACTATATATATAGTGTTAACTACTATCTTAACTACTAGGTCTGTTAAGCGCTAAGGCCGGTTCTTTATTTACGTCTTTAAGAAGAGCCTTTACGACTTTATAGTGTTAGTAAAGTACTAGTTAACTACTAACTTAATTACTTTACTTATTATATTTAAGAGTAAAATTAGCTTATATACCTTAGCTATTTATTACTACTTAAGGGTCTTTCTAGGCTTATATAGTACTACTACCTTTACTACCTTAAACTTTATAAGAAAGTACTTTAGCTAAAGGCTTACTATTATAATTACTATAAGAAGCTTAGCTAAAAGGCGCTTATACGCTTTAAGAAAGCTAGTAAGTAGTAGGTTAGGCCCTAGTACTTTCTAGGTACTTGTCTTTTAAAGGACGTCTATAATCTCTGTCTTTATTATAGCGTCGTTAATAGTAAACTACTAGTATTACTTATCTTAGAGGTCTAAGATAACGTTACTAAGATTAGCTACTAATTCTAAAAAGAACTAATAACCTAATACTATTACTTTATTATAGTAGCTTATAGCTAGTACCTTTTTATTAGTGCCTTAAAGAGGTAAGAGTAAGGCCGGTTCTAAGGATACGTAGCTATAAAGCCTAGCCTACCTCTTAAGGCTCTAGAGTTGTTGTTAGTCTTTTAAAGTAGTAGTAAAGGTACTATACTAGCTCTTAGTCTTTATATCTTAGATCGTATAGAGTTAATAAGTACTAGCCTGTTAAAGGTCGTGCTAGTAGAGCTTAGTTAAGGTAGTAGTATATTAATAGTATACTACTTATATTTATTAGATAGCGTTAAGGACTTTACTATTTTACTAAGGCTTAGTATTCTCTTAGCTAACCTTTTTTCTTAGAGTAAATATATTAGTAATACGTATAAGCTAGGTAGTAAGTAAGCTAACTACCTTATTAACCTTATAAGGTATGTCTAGTAGCTCTAAGGAGAAGTAAAGCCCTCTAGCCTTAATACTTACGTACGCCTCTTTAGTTACTTAAGAAAGCTTAAGAAAGCTTAAGGTAGCTTAAGGTAGCTTAAGCCTTTTTAAGTTATTCTTAAGCTTTTTTTAAGCTTTTTTTAAGCTTTTTTAAGCTTTCTTAAGCTTTCTTAAGCTCTCTTAAGCTCTCTTAAGCTAAGCTTTTGTTAATAAGATGTTAAATATCTTGACTACTTAAGCTAGCTTAAGCTAGGCTTAATACTTAAGCTAGATTAAGCTAGATTAAGCTTTCTTAAGCTTTCTTAAGCTACTCATAGGCTTATAAGGGCTCTAAAAGGACATATATAATATACCTAGTATTAATTTGTTATATTTAAAGGGATTATAACTAACTATTTAAAGGGATCACGACTATTTAAAGAGATTACAACAGGTATTTAAAGAGACAAAGGGCTATACAAGATTAGTAAAGGCTATATAAAGGGTAAAAGGACGTAATAAAGGGCTGTTAAGATCCGTAAAGGTAACAGAAGGCTGTAAAAGGCCGTAAAGGGTAGAGGGACGATCTGTAAAGGTAACAAAGGGCTAGAGGGCTATTAAGGGTATTTGTAAAGGTAACAGAGGGCTGTTAAGATCCGCGAGGGTAATAGAGGGCTATAGAGGGCTGTTAAGGGTATTCGTAAAGGTAACAGAAGGCTGTCGAGATCCGCAAGGGTAACAGAGGGCTGTAGAGGGCTGTCGAGGGTATTCGCGAAGGTAACAGAGGGCTGTAGAGGGCTGTTAAGGGTATTCGCGAAGGTAATAAAGGGCTGTTAAGATCCGCGAGGGTAACAAAGGGCTGTAAAGGGCTGTCGAGGGTATTCGCGAAGGTAACAAAGGGCTGTTAAGATCCGTAAGGGTAACAGAGGGCTGTAGAGGGCTGTCAAGGGTATTCGCAAAGGTAACAGAGGGCTGTTAAGATCTGTAAGGGTAATAGAAGGCTATAAAGGGCTATTAAGGGTATTTGTAAAGGTAACAGAGGGCTGTCGAGATCTGTAAGGGTAACAGAGGGCTATAGAGGGCTGTCAAGAGTATTCGTAAAGGTAATAAAGGGCTGTTAAGATCTGTAAGGGTAATAGAGGGCTGTAGAGGGCTGTTAAGGGTATTTGTAAAGGTAATAGAGGGCTGTCGAGATCTACGAGGGTAATAGAAGGCTATAAAGAGCTATTAAGAGTATTCGTAAAGGTAATAGAGGGCTGTCGAGATCTATAAGGGTAATAAAGGGCTGTTAAGATCTATAAGGGTAATAGAGGGCTAGATTTGTTTATAAGTAAACAAAGCTAGATTACCTAATTATTAGTTACGTAATCTAGAAAAATCAAAAGTACTTTAAAAAAAGAGAATCTTAAGTCTTTATTAAAATAAAGTATTATAGCTTAAGTAAGCTTAAATAAAGCTTAAGCTAGCTTAAGTAAATCTTAAGAAAGCTTAAGTAGATCTTAAGAAAGCTTAAGTAGATCTTAAGAAAGCTTAAGAAAGCTTAAGCTAACTTAAGAAAGCTTAAGTAAAAAGGTACTACTATTTTCTAAGGCTAGCTAGAGTATAGCTTAAGTAAATCTTAAGTAAGCTTAAGTAAATCTTAAGTAAATCTTAAGTAAAGCTTAAGAAAGCTTAAGCTAGGCTTATAGCTTAAGTAAGCTTAAGCTATACTCTACTTTATCTTAAGGTTACTTAAAGCTACTCTAAGCTTTTCTAAGCTTACTTAAGTAACTAAAGAGGCGTATATAAGTAGTTATAAGTTCTTAGTCTATTAAGGTCTAGCTTTACCTTAGCGCCTTTATAGCTCTTTTCTAGTAGTCCTTTAATTAGGTAATAACCTTAATTAGCTAGGCGTAGTAGTTAGATCTCTTATATCTTAGGTCGCCTTAGTAAGTATACTAGAGTATTACTATAGCCTATATATAGTTAATTATTAAATCTTGTTTACTATATTATTATTAGGTTAGTTCTCTTTAAAGTATATATAGTAAGAGCTACTACTTATAGGCTAGATAAAGAAAGGTCTTTAATTTAAGGGTAGTTCTACTAGCTTTATTCTAGAGTAAGTAATAAAGGTTTATATTACTTATAATAACTTATAGCCTTACTAGGTCTTTTTTAGTAAGCTATTAGAGTAGGCTAGTCTAGTCTATAGAGTTAAGAATTAGTAAGTATATTAACTAAATAGAAACGCCTTATAAAGTAATATAGTAGTACTAGTTAACACTTGTCTTTACTACTTAAGTAAAAAGTAGGTATTACTTATAAACGTAGATAACTATATAGCCTTTACTCTTATAGACCTACTAGTACTTTACTTACGCTAAGTAGTAGACTATCTTTATCTAAGTATTATACTATAGCTCTTAAATTACTATAACGTTAGCTTTATAATAATTATAAAGCACTATTAAGGTAAGGCTATTCTTTTTTATAGTATTCTAGTATACTATTATTAATTTTATTACTATAAGTCTAGGATCTATAAGTCTTATATTATAAAGAAGTCGCTAGACCCTTAGTTAGCTCCTTAGCTTAATATCTCTATAATGTTATAGCTCTAGACTATTACTATATCTAGTACTCTAATAAGAAGGCGTTCTCTCTTTACTAGAGTCTTTACTATAGGCTTCTTATTATTACTTAACTATAGTCTCTTAGTTACTATAATCTAGAAGCTATTATCGCTATCTTATAAAGACGCTAGTATAACGCTAAGTACTTAGCTAGTAAAGCTACTCTTAGATACCTTAAACTATCTAGGCCTTTATTAGTATATAGTATATACTTACTTTTTTACTTTAAGGGCCTTAAGATACTAATAGTCTTATACTATATATAGTCTACTATAGTTAATGTATCTCTTTTTACTATTAAGTTAAAGGTAGTCTTCTTTACCTTAAAGGTATACTATACTTATATAGTAGTTATACTAGGCTTAGTTTTTATAAAATTACTTAATATAGCTAAACTAGTAGTACTAAAAGTATCTTTAGATTTATAGGTTAGCTAAATATAGCTTATAGTTAAAGATCTAGGCTTACTAGATTAATTCTTAGTTATATAAGTACGTTACTACCTTAGTACTTTAAAGGTATAGTACTACTATTATAAACTTTACTATAAGGGCCTTAATAGGCTTAATCTTAACCTTTATAACGTATAGTATATAAGCCTAAATCTTTACTAGTAATGTTCTTAACTCTACTTATATAATCCGGTCTATTAGTAGTTCCTTTATAATTACTATAAACTTACTCTTATAAAGCTAGGCTATAGGCCTAAACGTTCTTTATACTTAGCCCTAATCTTAGATTACGCTCTTTAGTATAGACTTTTTAAACGTAAGGATAGTGTTACTATTAGGTAGCTAGTAAGTTACTACTACCTTAGCGCTTTTAATTACTATATTAGCCGCTATTACTACTTTAATAGCGTTATAATATACTAGGTCCTTTACTTACTTATCTACTCTAATCTATAACTCTCTAATCTGTCTCTTTAGTATAACTTATACTCTTACTAGACGTTAGCCTACTACTAATACGTAAGTAGCCTAAAAGGCCGCTACTACTACTAGCCTCTAGAAAGCCTCCTTTAATATTAATCTTAATTATTTAATTATTACTAGGTTATTATTAGAAAGGGTCTTAAGAGTATAAGAGAGAGTTACTATATTTACTACTCTTGTTTCTACTACTATTATTATTATAGTAATAAGGTCGTGTAAGAGACATAACGCCTCTTCTAAGTTCTTTCTTACCTAGTATTATATAAGCTTTAATTCTTTGTATAATTGTCTTTGTCTTATTATCTCTACTACTCTTACTACTCTCTAGCTCCTTACTATAGCTCTTAGTTAGAGTATAAAAGTACTAGCTTCTACTTATAAGCAGGTAGTACTAGCTTTACTTAAGTCTAGTACACTTACTATCTGTTACTATAGGCTTGCCTATAGTCTACTAGTACTCTAGAAGGTATCTAAAGGTACTAATTTCGAATCTATTGTTTGTTTTTAAGTTTTTAGAGTAGTAAAGAGTGTAGACGACCGTTACAATAGTTTTTTAATTAAAGTATATAGTAACTTACTAGCTGCTTAACTATAATTCTCTACTATACTACTTATAGTACTATCTAATCTCTAATAGTTAATTAATAATTAAACTATTATTAATTTAGGAAAATTAATAACTAAAGGAAAGGAAAAAATCTTTAGATTGCCCTTACTACCTTAAAAACTTAAAAGTAAACGATAGAATCAAAATCAGTACCTTTAGATACCCTCTAGAGTACTAGCAGACTATAGATGAGCCTATAGTAACGGATAGTAGGTGTGCTAGACTTAAACAGAGCTAGTACTACTTACTTACAAGTAGGAGCTAGTACTCTTATACCTTAACTAAGAGCTATAGCAAGGAGCTAAAGAGTAGTAAGGGTAATAAGGACGATAAGATAGAGAAAATTATATAAAGAATCAAAGCTTATGTAATACTAGGTAAGGAAGAAGAGGCGTCGCGTCTCTTACGCGACCTTATTACTATAACGATAATAGTAGTAAAGATAAGAGCCGTAAATATAACGACTTCTTTATATACCTTTAAGTCTCTTTTTAACAATAACCTAGTAACGATTAGACAATTAAGAACGATATTAAAAGAGGCCTTTTAGAGGCTAGTAGTAGTAGTAGCTCCTTAGGCTACTTACGCGTTAGTAGTAGACTAACGTCTAATAAGAGTATAGGTTATACTAGAGAGGCGGGTTAAGGAGCTAAGGATTAGAGTAGACAGACAGACAGAAGACCTAGTACGCTATAGCGCTATTAAAGTAGTAATAGTAGCTAATATAGTAATTAAGAGCGCTAAGGTAGTAGTGACCTACTAGCTACCTAGTAGTAACACTATCTTTACGTTTAAGGAGGCTATACTAAAGAACGTAATCTAAGATTAGGGTTAGGTATAAAGGGCGTTTAGGCCTATAGCCTAGCTTTATAAGAGTAAGTTTATAGTAATTATAAAGGGCCTACTAGTAGAACAGATTATATAGGTAGAGCTAAGAGCGTTACTAGTAGAGATCTAAGCCTATATACTATATATTATAAAGGCTAAAGTTAAACTTATTAAGGCCCTTATAGTAAAGTTTATAATAGTAGTACTATACCTTTAGAGCGCTAACATAATAACGTACCTATATAAACAAGGGTTAATCTAGTAAGCCTAGATCTTTAACTATAAGCTATATTCGGCTAACCTACAAATCTAAAGGTACTTTTAGTACTACTAGTTTAGCTATATTAGGCGGTTCTATAAGAACTAGGCCTAGTATAGCTACTATATAAGAGTAGCGTACCCTTAAGGTAAAGAGGAGTACCCCTAACTTAATAGTAAAAAGAGATGTGTTAACTATAGTAGACTATATATAGTATAAGACTATTAGTATCCTAAGGCCCTTAAGGTAAAGGAGTAGGTATATACTATATACTAATAAAGGCCTAGATAGTTTAAGGTATCTAAGAGTAGCTTTACTAGCTAGGTACTTAGCGTTATACTAGCGTCTTTATAAGATAGCGATAATAGCTACTAGATTATAGTATATAAGAGACTATAGATAAGTAATAGTAAGAAGCCTATAGTAAAGACTCTAGTAAGGTAAGGGCGCCCTCTTATTAAGGTACTAGACACTATAATAGTCTAGAGCTACAACATTATAGAGATGTTAAGCTAAGGGGCTAACTAAGGGTCTAGCGACTCCTTTATAACATAAGAATCATAGATCCTAGACTCTTAGTAATAAAATTAATAATAGTATACTAGAATACTATAAGAAGGAATAGCCTTACTTTAATAGTACTTTACGATAGCCGTAAAGTTAACGTTATAGTAATTTAAGAGCTATAGTATAATACTTAGACAAAGATAGTCTATTACCTAGTATAAGTAAAGTACTAGTAGGTCTATAAAGGTAAAGGTAGAGTAGCTATCTATATTTACAAGTAGTACCTACCTCTTACTTAAGTAGTAGAGACAGGTATCGACTAGTATTACGTTACTCTATAAAGAGTTACTATCTAGTTAATATACTTACTAATTCCTAACTCCTTAGGCTAGGCTAGCCCTCTCTAGCGGCTTACTAGAGAGGACTTAAAGAGGCTATAGATTGTTATAAGTAACATAAACCTTTATTACTTACTCTAGGACAGAGCTAGTAAGACTACCCTTAAATTAGAGACCCTTTTCTATCTAGCCTATAAGTAGTAGCTGTTAGGTGCGCTAACACGTGAAATTATAATGGCTTAGAAATCAAGTACAAGGTAACTACGTACTACGACCAAGGTAATAGTAGGCATTAAGGAGCATAAGAATAGAGGGTAGAGAGGGAAAAGAAGGGGGGTTTAGAGATTAGTCTATAGTTAAAGTAGCGATATACCTTTAAATATACTACAACTGTCTATTAACTCTTACCTCTTTTACTCTATAAAAATATACCTAACATTCTAATCTCTTCTCTTTACTAAAAGGTTATAGACCGTTAGAGTAAGAAGTAATAACGTAAACACGATAAATAAACCTTAACAAGACGTAGGCCTTTTCTTAAGTAACTCTTTAGAATACCTCTTTACAGGTAGATAGTAGTAAACTTAGTACGACTCTCTAAATGTTAATAGAACTTCTTTTCTTAAGTAAGACTAAGTTAAACAAGAGGATTACTTAAGTAAGGGTAGAGTAGCGCCTTAAGTAAAAGTAAGACTACTTTATAGCGCTTAAGAGAAGAGAGGCTCCCTTAATAAACCTATACGAATTTAATAACCCTTTTAAAGTAGAACGGCCCTTCTAGTAAACCTATGTTAAAGAAATAAGGAAGAGCTATTATAACACCCCTTTTATTCTACTAAAAAACAAGACATATACTAGTATTATAACCTTCTTATTTGACTAGAAAACAGAGTTTAATACCTATCTAGAGAGTTATCTAACAGATACTAAACGCGTTAGCGCTATAGTAGTAGTACTAAAGGATTACATTAAAGAGCGCTAGAAGTCTTTTATTTTCTTAGAAAAAGACAGATTAGTTCTTAATGTAACTTAGAGAGAAATAAAGGCGTAGCTCTTCTATAGTATTATAGATAAGGGTACCTACTCTCTTAAAGTAGTATTAAAACTCTAAATGTTAACTTAAAACTAAAATAAGACTTTTAGGAATTTCCTTTAATAGTATAACTCTTTAGTTATTAAACTAGGCTACGCCCTCTAAGAGATGTTCTGTATCTACCTTCTTATTAATTGTTTAAAGCCTAAGTTAAGGGCTTATATAGTAAGTAGTAAAGTCCTAGATACCTTTAAGGTAGTCGAGGTAGTAGCGTTAAGAAGGGAAACTCTTATTTAGATAGGGTAATAGAAAGGCTCTTATAGAGCCCTTTTAATACTATACTATACTAGAAGAGGCTCTTCTTATAATCTAAAGACCTTATCTACGCTAGTAAACACGTAAGGAGTATCTAGTAGCTAAACTTTAAACACGTAAAGAGACTCTCTTAGTGTCGCGAAAACCCTTTTAGTAAGTAAGGTATAAGGTAACTACTACTAATACTAGTAGCCTAGTTATTAGGTAAATTCGTACCTACTATACAAATGCTTTATATATAGTTAATCTAAGTATACTTACACTTAGTACTCTAATAAGGCTAGTACTTTAGGCGCTAATACTACGCCAGTAGCCTACTACGTCGCGCCTAAACAATAAGAAGAGGGGCGACCCTTAATAAGTATTTAGGTAGAGATGTGTATTAAGGGTAGCTAGGTAGCTATACTAGCCTTACTAGACTTAAGAGTAGAAGTCAACCTTATCTACCTACGACTATTAAGACAGAAGGTACTATAGTAACTTAATAATCATATTGTAGTGTCCTTACTATTCTAGAAAATAACGACAAGCTTTAGATTATATAATCTGTTTGTTAAGGCCTAAGATAACTACTTAATAGTAAGGTAACATTAAGGCAGGTTTGTTGTTACTAACATTAGGGACTTAGATGTTATACTTAGATTTCTATAGCTAGAGGCTATAGACCTAATCGTTTTATAAAAGACCTAGACGTTTATATATCTTACGTCGTCTTTAATAGTCTAGCTATATATAATAAAGAAAGAAATTAAGAAAGTAATAAAAGAAGCTTAATTTGTAATCGTAGCGACAGTATAACTAATTGTAGTTAACCCGGAATCCCTAAGTAAGGAGGAACTATAAGAGGAACTATAAGAAGATAGTAAGGCTATAACGACCTTACCTAGTAAGTACTAATAATTTACAGACGTCTTTTCTAAAGAAGGGGCTAGATTACTACTTATAATTAATAGCCTTACTTATATAATAGACCTTAAAGGAGACGCGGTACTACTATATAACTAAATCTACCTACTTGTAGAGGTTAAGCTAAGTGTCTTATACAAATATTTAGACGACGCTCTAGTAAAAGAATAGATCTGTCTAAGTAAGAGCCCTACTAGTACTCTAATACTATTTGTTCTAAAGAAAGAAAAGAAGCTACGACTCTACGTTAACTACTAGGCGTTAAATAGTGTAACTAAAAAGAACTAAGCCCTTATTCTATTAATTAGAGAGATCCTTAATTAGCTATTATAAGTACATGTCTATACTAAGCTTAACCTACGTAAAGTATACTATTAAGTTTGTATTAAGGCTAGTAATAAGTAGAAAACGACTTTTTAGTATTAATATAGCTACTTTAAATACTACGTTATGCCTTTTAGGCTAGTAAACGTACTAGCGACCTTCTAGTCCTTTATTAATAAATATTATTATTATTATTATTGTTCTTACTGCCTATGCCTACTGTATACAGAACCTCTATACTACATAAATCACGTAGTAAAACCGTACTAAAGCCGGGTAAAAACCTACGTACTATTACTTGTGTTTATACTATTACGGCGCCGCTAGGGCGCCAGGTCCTTATCGCTGTCCTACTAGAACTTAACCTTCTAGCCTAGTGATACTAAACATACTAACAGGACGCTAGTAAGGTACTAGTAAGGCGCCGGCTACTAGCTAGGGCTACTTCCTTTCTTATAACTCCTCTACTAGGTAGCGCTTAGCTAGACAGAACTATAGGAATCGGCCGGTAGACAGTAGCTAATAGATTAGTACACGAGCGCTCTTGCCTTTCTTTGTTGTCGCCGCGAAGTCGCGGAACGTCTATAGCGCCCTTAGGTAAAGCGCTTGCTATAAGGCCTGCCGCTATTAATCTAGCTACTAGTAGTTAAGGACTAGGTAAGCCGCTGTCTCTAGGGCCTTACTATAAAAGTACTAGGAGGTCGTTACCTCTAGTACTCTATACTTAAAAAGGAAAGCCTAGAGTCTAACTTTACTAGTATAAATCTATGTTAAAAGAGAGCTCTTGTACTTATAAAAGAGTAGGTACTTCTTAAGGACATCTACTAAGGGGGTAGGTAGCGCGGCTAGGGCGGCGCCCTAGTAGTATGCTAGCAAGCTATCGTGTTAAGACTATCGTGCCTTCTAGTTCCCTTATAAGGTCTTCTCTAAGAGAGAGTCCCTATACTAGTCTTTTGCCTACGCGGCTCGGCCTGTCTTGTACTTAAGTAACGTATAAGGTAGCGCTATAGTAGCGCTATAGTAGTGTCTCTAGCGTTATTAAAGATAGGCCGCTACCTTATTATAGATAGACTATATAAGTTCTCCCTTACTTGTATGTTTAAGACGTTATTTAAAGTCTACTACCTACTTGTTAAGGTAGAGGTCAAGTAAGGGCGTAGCTGTTTTAGACTTAAGGAACCGGACAGGCGTCGCTTAGTACGCCCTCGCGACGACGTAGAGGCACTATAACTACTTTATAACGAGGTCTTTTACGATCCCCTTAGCTTACTACCTAGAGGGACGGTACTAGACCCTTGTGTTATATACTATAGTACTCCGGATTACCTTCGTGTAGATCTCTCTTATACGTAGTAGGCTGTATCCTTACGTAGACGTAGCGAGCCTTGTAAGCGCGAACTACTAGGTAGTAAACTTTTGTTTAATAGCGTTAAGGTAGCCCTTCTATCTAAGCTTCTAGTCTAACTAAACTCTTAGAAAGCGCGCCTCTTAGACTAGGGGTATAACCCGGCCGTTAAGGTAGACAGGCGTTGTTAGTATAGCGTAAGTATAGGTAAGGTAAAGGAGCTTACTCTTTTCTAAGGCAAACTCTATCTCCCTTATACACGACTACTAGCTACATGTCTGCTACGCCCCTTTAAGGTACTAGCGTGTCTCTGTCGTATCTCTACTAAAAGCTAAGAGGTTAAGGTCGTTAGCGAACCTTACTGTAATAAGGCCTATATAACCCTATAGTAACGTGTACAAGCTAGTAGTGTAAAGGAAGAAGAGGATAAGAGAGAAGGGCGAACCTTATAGTACCCTTATAGTAACTTCCTAGGGCGGCGCCGCCTCCTTGTTAAAGAAGAGACTAGCCGTCTAATTAGTAAGGAAGCTGTGTACCTACTGTACAGCCTATATAAGGAACCCTAAGTACTAGAGAGTATAGAGAAGGCGTATATAGTTTACTATATTAAAGGCGCCTTTAATATCGAGTTAAAGGAAGGACGCTACGGCCTTATAGCTCTACGCTATATACGTAGCGTCGACTACTATTTTGACTATAAGGTCTGTTAAGCGCTACGGCTAGTTCTCTATCTACGTTTCTAGGAGGAGCCCTTACGACTTCGCGGCTTTAGTAAAGCGCCGGCTAATTACTAACTTAATTACTTTGCCTATTACGTTTAAGAGTAATATTAGCCTATAGGCCCTAGCGGTTTGTTACTACTTAAGGGTCTTTCCGGGCTTACGTAGTACTACTACCTTCGCTACTTTAAACTGTATAGAGAAGTGCCCTAGCTAGAGGCTTATAGTTACTATTACTATAAGGAGCTTAGCTAAGGGGCGCCTACATGCCTTAAGAAAGCCGGTAGGTAGTAGGTCAGGGCCTAGCGCCTTCTAGGTACCTGTCTTTTAGAGAACGTTAGTAATATCTGTCTTTATTATAGCGTCGTTAATAGTAAACCGTTAGTACTACTTGTCTTAGAGGTCTAGAACGACGTCGCTAAGATTAGTTGTTAATTCTAGAAAGAACTGTCGGCCTAATACTATTACTTTATTATAGTAGCTTGTAGCTAGTACCTCCCTGTTAGCGTCCTAAAGAGGCAGGAGTAAGGCTAGTTCTAGGGACATATAGCTATAGAGCCTGGCCTACCTCTTAAGACTCTATAGTTTCTGTTAGTCCTTTAAGGTAGCGGTAAGGGCGCTACGCTAGCTCCTAGTTTTTACGTCTTGTATTATATAGAGTTAATAGGTACTAGCCTACTAGAGGTCGCGCTAGTAGAGCTTAGTCAGGGCAGTAGCGTATTAACGGCGCGCTACCTGTACTTACTAGACGGCCTTAAGGACCTTACTGTTCTACTAAGGCTCGGTACGCCCTTAGTTAACCTTTCTCCTTAGGGTAGATATGTCTGTAATACGTACAAGCTAAGAGGTAAGTAAGTTAACTGCCTTGTCGACCTTATAAGGTATGTCTAGCGGCTCTAAGGAGAGGCAGAGCCTCCCGGCCTTAATCGTTACTAGTTCTCTGTCTATTAGGGTCTAGCTCTATCCTAGTGCCTCTACGGCTCTCTCTTAGTAATCCTCTACTTAGGTAATAACCTCGATTAGCTAGGCACAGTAGTTAGATCCCTTATACCTTAGGTCACCTTAATAGGTATACTAGAGCGTCGCCGTGACCTACGCGTAGTTAATCGTCGAGTCTCGTTCGTTATGTCGCTACTATATTAGCTCTCCCTAAGGTGTGCGTAGCAAGAGCTACTACCTATAGGCTAGACAGAGAAGGGTCTCTAATTTAGGGGTAGTCCTGCCGGCTCTATCCTAGAGTAGGTAATAAAGGTTTATGTTACTTATAACGATCTATAGCCTCTTTAGGTCTTCCCTAGTAAGCTACTAGAGAGGACTAGCCTAGCCTAGGGAGTTAGGAATCGGCGAGTATATTAACTAGACAGTAACTCCTTGTAGAGTAATATAACACTAGTCGACGCCTGTCTCTACTACTTAGGTAAGAGGTAGGTGCCGCTTATAGACGTAGATAGCTACTCTACCTTCGCCCTTATAGACCTGCTAGTACTTTGCCTGTACTAGGCAGTAGACTATCTTTGTCTAAGTGTTGTACTACAGCTCCTAAATTACTATAACGTCGACTTTACGGCTGTCGTAAAGTACTATTAAGGCAAGGCCGTTCTTTCTTATAGTGTTCTAGTATACTATTGTTAATTTTATTACTAAGAGTCTAGGATCTGTGATTTTTACGTTACAAAAGGGTCGCTAGACCCCTAGTTAGCCCCTTAGCTTAACATCTCTGTAATGTCGTGGCTCCGGACTATTATAGTGTCTAGTGCCCTAATAGGAGGGCGCCCTTACCTTGCCAGAGTCTTTACTATAGGCTTCTTACTATTGCCTGTCTATAGTCTCTTATGTACTATAATCTAGTAGCTATTGTTACTGTCTTATAAGGACGCTAGTGTAACGCTAGGTACCTGGCTAGTAAAGCTACTCTTAGACACCTTAAACTGTCTAGGCCTCTGTTAATATACGGCATATGCCTACTCCTTTGCCTTAAGGGCCTTAGGACACTAACGGTCTTACGCCGCGTGTAGTCTGCTATAGTTAACGTATCTCTTTCTACTGTTAAGTTAGAGGCACTCCTCTTTACCCTAGGGGTACGCCGCTCTTACGTAGTAGCTGTACCGGGCCTAGTTCTTATAGAACTACCTAATGTAGCCGAACTAGTAGTACTAGAAGTATCTTTAGATTCGTAGGTCGGCCGAATATAGCTTGTAGTTAAAGATCTAGGCTTACTAGATTAACCCTTGTTTGTATAGGCGCGTCACTACGTTAGTGCTCTAAAGGTATAGTACTGCCGTTATAAACTTTGCTATAAGGGCCCTAACAGGTTTAACTTTAACCTTTATAACATACGGCGCGTAGGCTTAGATCTTTACTAGTAACGCTCTTAGCTCTACCTGTATAATCTGTTCTACTAGCAGGCCTTTTGTAATTATAGTGAACTTACTCTTATAAAGCTAGGCCGTAGGCCTAAACGCCCTTTATACCTAGCCCTAATCTTAGATTACGTTCTTTAGTATAGCCTCCTTAAACGTAAGGATAGTATCGCCGCTAAGTAGCTAGCGGGTCGCTACTACCTTAGCGCCTCTTATCGTTATATTAGCTGCCGTCACTACCTTAATAGCGCTACGACGTACTAGGTCTTCTGTCTGTCTGTCTGCCCTAATCCTTAGCTCCTTAATCTACCTCTCTAGTATAACCTAGACTCTTGTTAGGCGCTAGCTCGCTACTAACGCGTAGGTAGCCCGGGAGGCCGCCGTCGTTACTAGCCTCTAGAAGGCCTCTTCTAACATCGTTCTTAGTTGTCTGATCGTTACTAGGTTATTATTAGAAGGGGACCCGGGGGTACGCGGGAGGGTTGTCGTGTTTGTAGCTCTTGTCTCTACTACTATCGTTGTTATAGCGATAAGGTCGCGTAAGAGACGCGACGCCTCCTTCTCCTTACCTAGTATTACGTAGGCTTTGATCCTTTATATGATTTTCTCTGTCTTATTGTCCTTATTACCCTTACTACTCTCTAGCTCCTCGCTATAGCTCTTAGTTAGGGTAAGGGAGTACTAGCTCTTACCTGTAAGTAGGTAGTGTTAGCTTTGTTTAAGTCTAGTACACCTACTATCTGTCACTATAGGCTCGCCTATAGTCTGCTAGCACTCTAGGGGGTATCTAAAGGTGCTGATTTTGATTCTATCGTTTATTTTCGAGTTTTTAGGGTAGTAGGGGGCGTGGACTTAATTATATATATAGTTATAGTAAGTGTAATCTTACTTCCCTTTATTAATAAAGTACTAGAGAATCTTGTTAATAATATTTATATTGTATATCTTAATAATATCCTTATTTACTTTATAAATAAAGAAGAGTATATATAGTATATTTACTACGTCCTTAAACGTCTCTAATAATACAACCTTTACGCTAACCTCTTAAAGTACAAGTTTAATATAAAGTAAGTAGGTTTCCTAGGATACGTTATTAACCTGTAAGGAGTTTGTATTAAACCTAAGCGTGTCTCTATAATCTAAGAATAGCTTATTCCTATAACTATAAAGGACATTTGTGTCTTCTTAAGGTTTACTAGGTTCTATAGGCGCTTTATTAAGAATTATTTAAAGATTACTATACTACTAACAAATCTCTTTTAAGGTAACGTCGCTAGTACTATTACACTAAGTTCCGAAGCCCTAGAAGCCTTCTATAAGCTACGACTAGTCTTTATAAAGGCCCCTTTTCTACGTTACTATAACCCTAAACTACTTACGCGTATAGAAACAGATGTATCTACCTTTACTATTAGTACTGTCCTTTTATAGCTATAGAAAGGCCGCTAGTACTCTATTACGTTTATTTCTAGAAAGCTAAAAGGGCCGGAGCTACGCTACGATACTTCTAACGCTAAGTTAATAGCTATTGTTAAGGCTTTTAGGTTATAAAGGCCGTACTTAGTATATATATAAAGTTTAGTATTAGTTTTAATAGATTACTTAAACTACTGTTACCTCTCTATAAAGCCGAAGTTGTTATAGTAGTAAGCTAGATAGCTAGAAGAACTTTCTGTCTTTAACTTTAAGATTAAATATAAGAAGAGTAGCTAAAACCTTACTAATAAGTTGTTATAGCGACCTGACTTATAAGATCCTAATAAGTAATTAGAGGCGTAACAAGCTCCTTTAGTAACTTTCCTTAATAAATTCCGGGTAAACGTAGTTACCTTAGAAGCTGTTAGTCTTGCTATAAGGCTTGTTTAAAACAAAGCTTTTATTCCTTTTATTCTTCTAATTCCTTTTGTTCCTTTAATTTCTTTTATTCTTTTTAAAGGTCTAGTAACCTCCTTAACGTACACTATCTTAGTAGAATCACTCTAGCGTAAGAGGCTAGACTTATACTAGCTAGTAGACTAAGGCGATCGTAGGTCTTAGGGACCTTACGCTTCTATTACTAGAGTATTAAGTCGCGAATTAAACACTCTTATACTAGTAGAGAACTCTACTTAGAGTCAGGCTAGTAAGAGTAATAGCTAAGTAACAGTAACGTTAACGTTACTACTATTACTATTAGAAGCCCTTTATAATATGTAGTAAAAGGACGCCTTTATTACTAATAAAGAGTAGAAGAAGTAGTAAGGTAGCTAAGGTACTACCGGGTCCTTATAGACATTTAAGGATAATACGCTACTATAGTATTATAGACGTATATATATACCTAATAATCTAGGCTTATATAAGGAGTTACTAAAGCTTTTTTATAACGTACCTATAGTAAGGTACTAGAGAGTTAGTAAAACAAAGAAAAGGCTTTCCTAATCCTTCTTTTAGCTAAGTCTTAATAAAGACGTCTACTGTTACGTTTTTACCTACACTATCTATTAAAGAATAAAGGCAAGGACTTATCTACTATATAGCGAGTTAGCCTTACTCCTTATTCCTTCTAAACCTTAGTAAGAGATCTTACTTAACTTTATTACGTAGCTACCTTACTCTTATAACGTAGTAGGTAAACTATATAACTTAATACTTGTTATTATAGACTAATTTATAAAATTTTCCTTATATATTCTAATAACTAATCGTCTTACTAGCGATAGACTAGTGTCTCTCTTAATATACTACGTTGTACGACAATTCGGGATTCTAGATAGTATTGTCTTAGACTAAGGCTCTCTCTTTATAAGCAAATTCTAGAGTAGTTTTTACTAGTACCTAGTAACATTATAGCGACTTAGTACCGCCTATTACTTATAAACAGACAGGTAGACAGAACAGTAGAACTAAGCTATTAAGTATTACCTTTAAACCTACTATAGCTTTGTATAAGACGACTAGGTAACTAAGCTAGATCTTACTAAATTTGTATATAACACTTTATAGTACTCTATAATAAATGTAACACTATTGTACGTACTATATAAGTACTAGCTATAGGGTCTTAAGGACATACCCCTAAACCGGTTAAAGCTAGTAGAGGCGCTAGTAGCTAATACGTAAGTAGAGTAGCTATAAAGTAGCTATAAAGAAATTGTTATATTCTTATAGTATTCCTAAAAATAGTATAAGAAATAGTATAACTAGAACTAGAAAAAGATTTTATTTAAAAAAAGAGACTAGGTACTCTTATTAATAAAATACCTAAGGTAACGCTAACCCTTTAGGAAATTTATAGATAAGTATATTAGCCCTTACTAAATTAAAGACGTTATTAGGGACTATAGACTTGCCTATAGACTACGCCTCCCTTTATTAGTACGGCTATATCTTACCTTTCTAATTATAAGCCTAGAACCCTATAGGGCGTAAGAAGGCAAAGTCCTTATAAGCCTAATAGACATCTTAGTCTTAGATAAAGAAACATTTAAAGTAAAAGCTATTCTTAACTATAAAGGCCTATAAAGAAACAGACTCTATCTTATAAAATAAAAAGGGTATAACGATTTAGAAAACTCGTAAGAACTACAACAGAACCTTAACAATAGCCTACTTCTACATAAATACAAATAAACATATTAAGATAATCGTTAGAAAGGCATAATGTTACTAGTGTTATCGTAGTAACGTAGGTTTAACTTCTGTATTTATTATATAAAAACTTAAAAACCTAAGTATCTTAAAAAAACACTAAACTACTCTTTTACTAGTAAACACTCTTTAAAGCTCTACTAACTTTATTATTATATATCTTAGAAAAAGAAAAAAAGAAAAAAATCTAAAGTACGATCTTACTTGTTAAAGACGCTTTAACCCTTATTTGTCTATTATTCGTCCTTATTACCGCCCTTTCTACTATTATTTTCTTTATTATTATCCTTTATAGTATCTACTACTACTTTATCTTTTACTTTCTTACTTCCTTTAGATCTCTATAAATCGTACGCGTACTACCTTTAAGTTAGTAGTGACTTAGTATTAGGGTAAGGGATACTTATAACTTTCTTAAAATAAGACACGTACTTTTTAAAGACAGTAATATAGTCCTACTATACTTGTATCGCCTCTTCTATAAGCTAATTATAACGATCTGCCTTTATGTTTGTAGTCGTAGCGAACTTATTACAAAGCTCTAACTAATAAGTAATTTTTACTAAATAACCTAACTTTTACTTTACGTACTCTTTCTTATCTACTTTATCGCTATAAAGCCTCTTCTCTACTAACATTCTAGTCTAAGACTTTAAATGTTAAAGGCTCTTCTTTACTAAAGTTTAGGCGGCCTAAATTATAGCCTGTTTGTATTAGCTTTAACTTTACTATAAATAATAGACTACCTTACTTTATCCTTTTTTATAATTACCTTTTAAAGTTTAATTCCTCTAGCTTAGAGAGTTAAAACAACCTAGTAACGTTAATAAAGCTACGACGTAAGAGCGTCGCCTTAAGAGGGGTTATACTTATAAAAATACACTCCTTTTTTAGATTTTTATAATAGACGTACTTTACTAACGCGGCTACTATACTATTAGGCCGTTACTCTTTACTAAGAAGGAATACTTATAGTCGTTATCCTTATACTTTAGTAAGGTACCCTATAAGTCTTATAAAGCTATTTAGTTTAAGTATTACTTACAAGCTACTAAACGCTTTGTTAGTACTATGTTGTCGTTAATAGTTTAATAGAGGTACGTTAGAAGTTCGTTAAAAGAGTCGTAAGAAAGGGAGGGCGTAGCGGCGTTATATTTATATAAGGTAAAAAGAAGAAAAGAAAGTAATAAACTAGTAAAAACAAGTCTTTATATACCCCTTAGCGCTATAAGGGACAGACTAAGTAAAGAGAGATAAAGGAAGTGTTTTTCTATATTTACTTAAAAAATATAATTATAAGTAATACGGTTTGATCCTTACGGCTACTTACTGTTAGTATACTATTAACCTTCTAGTAAAGGGTAACAAAGGATTTCTAAAAGCGGTAAAAGGGTAAGAAATACTAGTGCGCCTAGGTAATATAGTTTACATTACGTATTAAGGGTCTTATAACTATCTAGCGACTTACTAGTACTTTGTTATAACGTATCTTTACTAAAAGTAAATGTAAGAGGTATACTAGGTAGAGATCTAAAAGTATAATATGTAATAGAAATCTCGTGGTTTAGCTACACGCCTCTACTATACTATAAAGTCGCTACTATTCTCCTTTTCCTAATACTACTAGTTATATAGTTATATAGTTATATATTTACTTACTAATTTATTCTTGTGTATTTATTCTTGTTTCTAGGGAGGCATTAGCCTGCCCTAGCCTCCTTACGATCTAACGGCTACCTGTAAGCTTCTAAGGACAGAAGCTAGAAAAGAAGGATGTTATATTAGGTATACTAACACGTAAAATTATAATAGCTTAGAAATTAAGTACAGGGTAACTACGTACTACGACTAAGGTAATAGTAGGCATTAAAGAGCATAAGAATAGAGGGTAGAGAGGGAAAAGAAAGGGGGTTTAGAGATTAGTCTATAGTTAAAGTAGTGATATACCTTTAAATATACTACGACTGTCTATTGACTCTTGCCTCTTCTACTCTATAGAAATACACCTAACAGTAGCTCTTACTATACATACTCTAGAGAGAGCTAATATAGTAGTAATATAACAAACAAGACTTAACGATTAACTATACATAAGTTATAGTAACGCTTTAGTATACTTATTAAGGTAACCTAAGGTATAAGGGATCTAACTACTATACTTAGCTAATTAAGGTTATTACTTAAGTAAGGGATTACTAGAAGAGAGCTATAAAGGTACTAGGATAGAGCTAGACCCTAATAGACTAAGAACTAGTAACGATTAAGGCCGAGAGGCTCTACTTCTTTTTAAAGCCGCTAGACATATTTTATAAGGTTAATAAGGTAATTAACTTACTTACCTCTTAGCTTATACGTATTATAAACATATCTACCTTAAGAAAGAAGGTTAACTAAGAGTATACTAAGCCCTAGTAGAACAGTAAGGTCTTTAAGGCTGTCTAGTAAGTACAGGTAGTATACTATTAATACACTACTACCTTAACTAAGCTCTACTAGCGCGACCTCTAGTAGGCTAGTACTTATTAACTCTATACGATCTAAGATATAAAATCTAAGAGCTAGTATAACGCCCTTACTACTACCTTAAAAGACTAACAGAAACTCTAGAGTCTTAAAAGGTAAGCTAGGCTCTATAGCTATATGCCCGGAAAAACATCTCCCCCTTAAGGAGCGGCATTTTTAGAAAACAACAGCTACTACACTTATTAAAAGGACCTTAAAACACTCCTTTAAGTACCCTCTTTAACTTTTATCGTTACACGATAGCGTACCTACTAGTGCCCCTAAGGGAACCTACTAAGGACGGTCGAAATAGGCTAAAAGGACCTAGAATCTACCTAAGCCGACAATTACTTAGTATTACTATAGAAATTTATAAAGTAATATCGTAGGCCGATAGGTAGGCCTCTAGCGCTAGACGCTCTCTAGCGATACTAAGTATTAAAAAGTTAGTTAACAAAATCAAACGCGTTGTAAAAACTCTATACGCGAGTAACGACGATACTAAGGCCCTAGAATAAGCCTAATAAATAGCCTCTTTAATTAAGAACATTAAAACTAAAGTTATAAACCTTAGTACGTAAGGCCGACTAACGTATGTAGTAATAGCTAGAAGAAGAGCGCCCTAAGCCTACTTAGCGACTAGTAGCCCTTTAACCTAAACGTTTAAGTATAAGGACGTTATAGAGATTAAGAAGAGGATTAGAGTTAAGCTCTTTATAAAAGATATAAAGAGGTTTAAAAACATTAATTATAAGATAATAAAGGATAAGATTAATATAGCCCTCTTAGGCGCCCTAGTACAGGCTGTTTATAGGTACAAGAATAAAGGCTATACGCTTTATATAAAGGATTTAGAGAGTATAAGGCAAATGTAAAGAGATTAGGGCTAGGTAACGTCGACCTTTAGTAGAGTAGAGGTGTTCTAGACTATACTACTAATAATTGTTTATAATATTAAGGTTAAGAGAGTAGGCCTTAAAGAGGATTCTCTAGAGAAAAAGGAATAGATCCGGGCTATCTAGGTATTAAACCTAAGGATCTAGATCGTTAAGTCGTTCTAGCTAGTTAAGACACGCGCCTAAGAAAAGTAGTAGACGTCTCTTGTCCTAAGTATCCTAGACTTTAAACACGCGAAAAAGGCAATTAAGAAAGGCTTAATAGTAGATAGTAAACTATACTACTACGCCCTCTACTCCCTAAGAGTATCCTTAAACTAGTACTTTAAGTACTAGGAGATAAGACCTTACTAGTTAACTACATGTTTAAAACAGGAAACTTATAGAATATACGCGGGCTCTTACTAGACAAAGACATACTAAAACTTATAAAACAAAGAGAAATAAAGATATACTAACTATAAGAAGAGAGGACACTAGGCCTAGGACTAGGCGGCCTACCTACTACTATAGAAAAAATTAAAAGAGGTAGAGTAAGCGGCCCTTATAAGGCCTAGTAGATATTGTTAAGAAGATCTAATTAATACTAGGGTAGCCCTAGGCCTAACCTCTACTCTTACCTTAAGTGACCTAAAACACTTTATAGAAAGACTAAGAGTTAACACTCTAACAGGCTAAGAGAGAGCTATACACTAGTACATACAAACCTTTAGCCCCTAAGTAAGAGATACAAGCCCTCTTACTAGTTCTCTAAATAAGAAGAGAAAGAATAAAGAAACTAACAGCTCTAACTCCTAGCCCCTTTCTCTCTTAACACTAAGCTTTAAAACCTCTATAGTACTTAGCCGCGTAACTCTAGTCGTCCTTATCCTAAGCTAGACAGAATCCTAAACAAATAAAATACTTATAAGCTAGGACTTTCTATAGAATTAGACCGGGACTTATTTAACATACTATAATATAACGTTAACAAAAAGAAGGACGTTATAATTACGCTACTCTAAGACCCTTCCCTAGCCTAGTACGACATCCTAGCTATTTAAGAACCCTAGTATAATAAACACGACTTTATAACTACCTTACTAGGTCTCTAGTAGAGACTAATCTACAGATAGGTAGAGGGCACAAGAGTAGTAATGTATATAAACAAAAGGATTAATTAGACTACTTAGACCTTTAATACCCCTTACCTAGACTTATACTAAGTTAGCCTTAAAGTCGACGTTATAAGCACTCTAATACTAGTTAAAGTTACAAACATCTATAACCCTTCTCTTCTTAACAAGTATACCCTAAGAGGACCCTCTACTCTCCTAGCCCTTTAAGAAGAGCTAGACAACTAAAGCTATAAGTATATAGTAGTAAGGGACTTTAACCTCTATTACCTTATATAAGGGGGTAGAGCCTCCTAAGACCTAGAGAGAATGTTAGACAAAGTAATAAGTATTCTACAAGACTTTTTACTTAAGATCGCGACGCTTATTAAAGAACGAACATAAGGAAGAAGAAACCACAAATCTTATATTAACCTAGCCCTAATCCTAATCGAATTTAAAGATCTCCTTAGCTCTTATAGAGTAAAGCTAAGACATGACCTCTAGTCTAACTACTTCTTTATTACTATAAAGCTTAGATTTAAGGCTAAAAGCTACGTCTTACTCTTATAGAGACAATAAAAAGCGACTAACAAACTAAAGCTCTTTAAAATCCTATAAGGCTTAGCGCTAGTAATCTCTAAGCTACGTACTCTAAGGGATATTAATAACTAGCTCTAACTACTTATAGACTCCTTAAATTAGGCTATTAAAGTAGCGGTCTTATAGTAAAGGGTAAGCGACAGATCTAAAAGCTTCTAGAACAAAGAGTATAGTAAGTAAGTAAAGAAGGTAAGACAGGTAGACCTAAGAAGGTACTAAAGGAGAGGTAAGAGAATTCTAAAAGAGACGATAAGAGAGTAGTATAGAATAGTAAGAGAAAAGAAGAAGGTAATCCTAAAAGCCTAGACCCTTTACTTTAGGGCCCTAGTCTATAAGGCTAGCTAGCGTAAAGAAGGAATATAGTAACTTAAACGATAGGTAAAGAATAAAAGCTACTTACCTAGACCCTTACTATAGTTCTTAACCCTCTACTCCTAGGGCAGAAAGGCCCTAGTTAATACCTATAAGAAAAAGGCTAAAGCTTTTTAAGACGTTTTCTTTACTCTAGCTCTTAATACTAATCTTTTAGACATCTTAAAATACTAATACCCTTAGGACAGGCCGGTTAACCTAAGAAGGAGACGATATAAAGACAGTCTGTTCTACTTACTAGAGTTCTTAGTAGATAAAGTTTACGCTATAATTAAGAAGCTTAAGAACAAGAAGGCCTTAGGCCTAGATAAGATCCTAAACAAGATTATTAAAATGTCGACAAAGGTCTTACTCTAATACTATACTTACCTCTTTAACTACTATACTTAGGTTAGATACTTCTTAGAAAAGTTTAGGGTAGCCTAAACTATTATAATCCTAAAGCTAGAGAAAGACTACTACTAAGTAAAATCATATTAACTAATTACCTTCCTTAACACCTTTAGAAAGACTCTAAAGAAGCTAGTCGCTATAAGACTAACTAACCTAGTAGAGAATTACTAACTCCTTCTAGTATACTAAATAAAGGCGTAAAGAAAGAGAGACATAACTATAGTACTAGAACTAATTATAGAACAAGTCTATAAGGCTTAGTAAAGTAGCCTAAAAATAGTAGCGTTAATTCTTAGCCTAGACATAGCTAGGGCCTTTAATAATTTATCTTACCTAAGGCTTCTCTATATCTTACGTATAAAGGGGATCCTAGAGTAGATAGTCTAACTAGTTAAAGGCTTCTTTTTAGAGAGAAGTAGTTTGATTAGGATTAATAACTATACTAGCCCCTTCTTTAAAGTCCCCTCTAGAATTCTATAGGGCTCCCTCCTATCCCTTATCCTCTTTTTGTTTTATAACTTAGAACTAGTAAAACAGTATAACACTACCTTATAAGAGGGAAGTACTATTAGATTTGTTAACGATATAAACATTATTGTCTAGGGCAAGACAATAGAAGGGAATTACTAAGGGCTAGTAAAGATGTACTAGGTATGTTCTAACTAGGCCTACAGACATAAGGCTATCTTTAAACTAACAAAATACTATCTACTCTACTTAAGTAAAAGACAAAAACATAACCTAAACACAGGCCTCTCTCTAAGTAATATAGAGATTGCCCTAAAACCGTTAATTAAGATCCTTAGCCTTATCCTAGACCTAAAGCTAACATAAGGAGCTTACCTAAAACACCTAAAGGAAAAGATAAAGAGGTAGATACTAGCCCTAACCTGTACTATAGCCTTAACGTAAGGTATAACAACAAAGAAAGCCTGTCTAATATACTATACAGTTATCTCCTTAGCGCTTATATACGCCTTAGTAGTTTAGCTCTTAACTACAGACCTTACTAGGGGTCTCTTAAGGATAGTAAAGTCACTCTAGAAGATCTAAAACAGTAGTCTTAAGGCAGTCTTTAGAGCGTTTAAGGCTACCCTAATTAAGATCTTATATACTAAAACAAACGTACCCCTAATCTACCTTTACCTTAAATTCCTCTAGAGGACTATATAGGCAAGAGTATAGCTTATAAGTTATAAAGCCGTTATTTAGAACACTAGAGACTAGATATAAAAGAATACAGATCTTAGTAAGGGTAGGCCCTAGTCTAACCTAAGGCCTACTCTAGTAGAAGTTAAAGAAAGATAGGTAAGGAATAAGCTTAAGGGCTAGAATATAACACAAGACAAGGAACCTAAGACGCCTTTCTTACTAAGAGAGCTCTTCCTTACTAAGGTATAAGGCATCTTTAAGAAGAAACTCTATAAGGATTAGAATATATAGTAGAAACGCTACTAGTAAGACAACCCTAGGTTAACCCTTATATAGTAAGGAGAGCTAGGAAAAGAACGTATAAAGAGATACAAATTAATAACAAAAGTAGAATACTCTCTAGTACTAGCTATTAGGATAGAGAAGATCGGTCTCTAAGCCTTCTTAACCTAAAGAAAGGTCTTTACCTACTTAGCGGATTACCTGTATAAGTAGAGGTCTTAGATAGTAAAGTACATTATTACTAGATACCCGGATTTTAGAGAGTAAAGGGCGTACCTAATTAAACAACTAGGCCTGTTAGATTATTAGGTAATTACATCTGACCTAGGTCGTCTTTAGAAAGTAGCTAGATAGCTAATAAGGCTAAGTATCTTAAGACAGTACTACCTTATAGTCTAGGCCTTAGCTAACTAATTAAATACAAGAAGGACATAAGGAACACTTAAGGTAACCTAAGGTTTAACTAACACTAACATTTATTAACTAGGATAGGACTTAAACAAAATAGCTATACTACTAGAACATACTTAGGCTATAACTAATATAAAAGAGCCGTATAACTCTAACTAGAATCTATAACGCTACCTACTTAAGTAAGTATACCTAGGCTATACCTAAGATTATACACGACTAAAAAGGGAAAAGAACAACAAAAGAAAAGAAAGAAATAAAGCGAGAAGACATTACCTTAAGACAAAACTAGAACTAGGAAAAAGAAAAACCCTCTTTAATTAAAGAAGGACTAGAGCTAATTATAAGTAGTAGTATTATTAACAGGTATACGATTCTGTCGCTTATTAGCTATATTTACAAAAAGAATAAAGAGACCTTATAATAGAGTAGAGGGTCTAGATTATTATTACTATACTAGCGTTAAGCTAGTCTAACCGACTAGTAATCTTATAAGTAGTGTTATCTAAGAGGTAGCGGTAGGTTTAGCCTAGGCCCGCTATCTCGTAAATAAGGTACTAAGAACTCTCGTACAAATTCCGCTACTTATTAGAAGTAGTAAGAGGAAAAACAAAAGAGCTGTCTACTATATAAGGTAAAAGGCAAGTAAAAGTAATCTTCTAAGCTAAGGGGACAGAAAAGCTAGGGCAAGTAGTAATAATAGAGCGAGTATACTTTACTACCTCTCTTACTTAAGAGAGGTGTTTAAGAGGAATCTAGCTAAGGGGTTAGTAAGGGCTAAGAGAAAAGGGGCTAAAGGAATCATACTTTATTATAAGAAGAACGCTACTAAGTACAATAATTATAGACGTTATCTCTTAACGCCTTCTTATATTAGTACGTAAGGTTTAAAAACAGTATTTTAATATAGTAAAGACAGTAACCCTAAGAGGGTAACTACTCTATACTAACAGGCTCTTACTACTATACACGTAGTAAGCGTACTACTAACTCTAGGCAAAGGTTAGTAAGGGACAGTACTAATACAAGATAGTATATATACTACTCTATAATACAGGTCTACTCTAGTAACTAACTAATAAGGTAGCGACGCCCTTTATAACGCTACCTTTTCTCTAGTTAGCTATAGTAGGCCCTTCTCTCTCTCTTTCCTTATCTCTACCCTTATTAGCCTTACTAACTCCCTCCTCTCTCTCTCTTCTCTTATCCTCCTTAGTATCCTTAGTATCCTTCTCCTTAAACTCCTTAGCGCCCCTTCTCTAAGCTTAGACTAGTACATCTCTTACTAACTTATTAAAATAGTCTAGGTTATTATTATTATTAATATTATCCTTGTCTTTATCTCCTTCTTTATCTTTATCTCTATCCTTACCCTTGTCTTCTTCTTCTTTCTCTTCTTTTGCCTTACGCGCTATAGCTACTACTTCTTACTTAAGGAAGGCGGCGCGCTTTGTATAGACAGACTAGATAAGGGAAATTAATAAGAAGGTATCTTAGAGAGGCGGTAGAGCCTTAGTTCTATAGGTATATATGCCCTTAGTAAGGCCTTTCTTCTTCTTCTCTCTTTACTTTATCTCTGTCTCTATCCTAGTTATTATTATCGCTATTACTATTGTCTATACTACTATCTTTATTATTATCGTTGTCTTTAGCTTTAGCTTTAGCTTTAACTTTAGCTAGGCTACTACCTTCTCTAGTACTACTCTTAATCCTAGCTTAGCTAGTATCCCTTTCTTTCTCTTTCCTTACTTAGTAAGGGTAGGGGGTAAGGAGGAACGCGGGTTAGCTATAGGCGTAGGCCGCTTAACAGGCTTTAGCTATATAAGGTAAGAGCGTTAGTCTATAGGCAAGTAATAAGGGGTACTAACAATAAGGAATATACAAACCTTTAATAGAGTATCTAGACTAATCTAGGCAAAACCTTCTTCTAGCTCTCTAGAGGTAGATCTACAGGTACTAAACATTATAAGAGGGCCGGGCAAAAACACCTTAGACCTACCTTAAGAAAGAGTAAAAAGGTTATTATTATTAACATTATTATTATCGTTAAATCTACTTAAGATACAAGCGTTAGATTGTGTAAAGATAGACTAATTATTAGCCGAATCGTTATATGTCTTTACTATAAAAGAACTAGCCTAGAGAGGCTTACTAGTATAGACACGCTTACTAGTAGACTAGTAAAGTAGAGAGGAGTAGTCGTGTCCTTACTTTTATAAGGTTATAGTAAGGGCGGTACAAGGTATCTTAAAAGAAGGGATAATTAAGAGATGTTAAGGTTACTTTAAGAGTTTAGTTTTAAAAAAGAGAATTTAAGAATAGATAAAGAAGAGGAAAAGGTTATAAGTAAATTAGTAAAGAAAAAGGTAGAGAGGTAAGATGTTTATATAAAACATAACAAAGACCCCTTACTAGTAAGTAACTAAACAGGTAATAAGAACTAAACTAGATTTAGTATAAAATAATAATTAAGACAACAATTAGGACAGCCCTAGGCCTGTATTAAGACAAGCCTATATAGCGTCTTAGCTAGTAAACAAAGGCTATACCTAATACAAGTACAAAACTAGTACTTAGGGTAGTTATAAAAGTAATTTACGATATAGAGAGAAGAGGAGGCTTATAAGATTAGAATTTTTTTATCTTAAGAGTTAAAAGAATAGTGTATAGACAAATAAAGGGTAACCCTTAGGTAAGAACTAAGGTAACTATAGGCGGTCATTATTTTCTTATTTCTATTCTAAGAACAAAGTAAAGTACTAAGAGTAGTCTAGCGTACATAAGGTGTGCTATATCTGTAGTAATATCTATAGGCTTATATAAAGGAGATAAGGACATAACAAAAGGACCGGCGATATAATAGCGCCTTAGTAAGAGGGTTTTATTTTCTTTCTCTCTTATAGAACTATATATATACTAAAACTTAGATTAAACTCTTATAGTACCTAGTATAGGTATTTAATAAAGGAAGATATTACTACTACTAGCTATATGCCCTTAGAACTAGCCTTACTCTTACCTTTATAAGGTACTAATAAAGAAGTACTAGCTATAAGCTACTATAATAAAGTAATAGTATTAAGCTAGTAGTTCTTTCTAGAATTAATAGCTAATCTTAGTAACGTTATTCTAGACCTTTAAGACAAGTAGTACTAATAGTTTACTATTAATAACACTATAATAAAGGTAGATATTACTAACGTCTTCTAAAAGATAGGTACCTAAAAGGCGCTAGGTCTTAACCTACTACTTACTAGCTTCTTTAAGGTATATAGGCGCCTCTTAGCTAAGCTCCTTACGCTAATAGCGACTATAAGCCTCTAGCTAAGACACTTTTCTATATAGTTTAAAGTAGTAAAAGTAGTAGTACTATATAAGCCTAAAAAGACCTTTAAACAGTAATAAACTATAAGGGCCTATAGGCTAATATTACTCTTAAATATAATAAGTAAAGTAATTAAGTTAGTAATTAGCTAACGCTTTACTAATACTATAGAGTCGTAAAGGCTCTTTCTAAAGATATAGATAAGAAACCGGCTATAATACTTAACAGACCTTATAGTTAAAATAGTAGTTAACACTACGTATATAGTATAGAGCTATAAGGCTATAGTGTCCTTTCTCTAACTCGACATTAAAGGCGCCTTTAATATAGTAAACTATATACGCCTTTTCTATACTCTCTAGTACCTAAGGTTCTTTATATAGGCTATATAGTAAGTATATAGCTTTCTTTCTAATTAGACAGCTAGTCTCTTCTTTAATAAGGAGGTAGCACTACCTTAAGAGGTTACTATAAGGGTACTATAAGGCTTGCCCTTTTCTCTTATTCTCTTTTTCTTTTATACTACTAGCTTATACACGTTACTATAAGGTTATATAGGCCTTATTATAGTAGGGTTTACTAACGACCTTAATCTCTTAGCTTTTAGTAAAGACACGATAAAGACACGCTAGTACTTTAAAGAGGCGTAGTAAATATATAGCTAGTAGTCGTATATAAGGAAAATAGAGTTTACCTTTAAAAAGAGTAAGCTCTTTTACCTTACTTATACCTATACTATACTAACGACACTTGTCTACCTTAATAGCTAGGTTATACCCCTAGTCTAAAAGGCCTACTTTCTAGGAGTTTAGATAGATTAGAAGCTTAGATAAAAGGGCTACCTTAACGCTATTAAATAAAAGTTTATTACCTAGTAGTTTATACTTATAAGGCTTACTACGTTTACGTAAGGATATAGCCTACTACGCGTAAGAGAGATCTATATAAAAGTAATCTAGAGTACTATAGTATATAGTATAAAGGTCTAGTACTACCTTTCTAAGTAGTAAGCTAAGGAGATTATAAAAGACCTTACTATAAAGTAGTTATAGTACCTTTACGTTATTATAAGGGCGTACTAGGCGACTCTTGTTTAGTTCCTTAAGTCTAAAATAGCTACGCTCTTACTTAACCTTTACTTTAACAAGTAAGTAGTAGACTTTAAATAACGTCTTAAACGTATAAGTAAGGGCGAACTTATATAGTCTATTTATAATAAGGTAGTAACCTGTCTTTAATAATACTAGAGACACTACTATAGTACTACTATAGCGCTACCTTATACGTTACTTAAGTATAGAGTAGGCTAAGCTATATAAGTAAAGGACTAGTATAAGGACTTTCTTTTAGAGAAGACCTTATAAGAGAACTAGAGGGCACAATAGTCTTAATATAATAGCTTACTAGTACACTACTAAGGCGCTGCCCTAGCCGCGCTACTTACCTCTTTAGTAGATACCCTTAAGAAGTACTTACTTCTTTATAAGTATAAGAGCTCTCTTTTAATATAGATCTATACTAGTAAAGTTAGACTCTAGGCTTTTCTTTTTAAGTATAGAGTACTAGAGGTAGCGACCTTTTAGTACCCTTATAGTAAGGCCTTAGAGATAGCGGCTTACCTAGTCCTTAACTACTAGTAGCTAGACTAATAGCGACAGGCCTTATAGTAAGCGCTCTACCTAAGAGCGCTATAGACGTTTTACGACTTTATAGTAGTAATAAAGAAAGGTAAGAGCGCTTATATACTAATCTATTAGCTACTATCTACTAGCTAATTCTTATAGTTCTGTCTAGTTAAGTACTATCTAGTAAAGGAGTTATAAGAGAGAGAGTAGCCCTAGCTAGTAGCCGGCGCTCTACTAGTGCCTTACTAGTGTCCTGTTAGTATATTTAGTATTACTAGGCTAGAAGGTTAAGTTCTAGTAAGGTAGCGATAAAGACCTAGCGCCTTAGTAGCGCTATAATAGTGTAAACGTAAGTAGTAGTACGTAGGTTTTTACCTAGCTTTAGTACGGTTTTACTACGTGATTTATGTAGTATAGAGGTTCTACATACAGTAGGCATAGGTAGTAAGAACAATAATATTATTAATTTAGAGAGACTGCTATAGGACTGTTATAATAGCCCTGCGCCCCCCTTTAAGGTAGCGTTCGCTTAGTTATCCTAGATTCCTAATATAGTAGTACAGTGCTGCCTAAAGAGACGGCTGCGATTTCAACTGCACCCGTTACTATTACAAACTGTTTATTAGTGTATACACCTTAAACCTAAGCGCCTATTGCACTTATCTTGAAATATTCCTTGTTGCCCTAAGTATACAAGACAATGGCACAGACACAGACTAACACAAGTCGACCCATCCATCCTTTAGCATTAAGCCTCGAAGCTTGCAAGACTGACGATGTGTCCCTGATAGCTCAAGCTGTCTTAATTGCCTCTAGCCCTGAATCACGCAATACAGTGCAAGAAGTCATCCAGAACGGCCTTAGACGCTCTGTCGCGAGAAGTGCGACCCGAGTACTGTCCTACCTGCTCGATCAGGGCGCCGACATCAGCACGATAACGGCTGGAACGATCATGAGTAAGGATGAATTAGTCAAACCTTCACGCGAGGTGCTTGAGATCCTTATTGCACACGGCTGGGACATCGACAGCCGGGGAGCTGATAGCACCAACTGGCCGTTACCATGGTACGTCATAAGGTACCCCGACCTTCTTGTGTGGTGCCTTGCCAATGGAGCCAGCGTAGATCTACCTGGCGATATTCCACCAGTCCTTGAGATCGCTGCGGCAGAGGGTACGGTCGTGAGCTTCGAGCTACTACGAGCTAGAGGAGCATCCTTAGGCCGACGGACGCTACATCGAGCCGTAGAGCAAGCAGCCATTTACGCACCAGCTGATGATAACTCTGTCCTCACTGCGCTGTTTGAACAGCGGATGGACATGGTGCGGCACCTGGTGGACATTGTCGGGCTTGACGTAAATGCTGAAGAACTTTGCCCAGGCAAGTTCTGTCGTACGCCGTTATGCTACGTGGCTTGTCGCAATGATGGTAAGGATGCC
This sequence comes from Amorphotheca resinae ATCC 22711, assembly GCF_003019875.1. NCBI lineage: Eukaryota > Fungi > Ascomycota > Leotiomycetes > Helotiales > Amorphothecaceae > Amorphotheca > Amorphotheca resinae. The sequence goes on along the minus strand of NW_020194474.1, from coordinate 815,432 downwards.
AGAGAGTTGATCTGGTTCTTGCTAGATCGCGGAGCAGATCCAAACAGTGTTGGCCCTCTGGTTGGGAACATCAGGGCTCCAAGTGCCCAACATGCCCAGTCCAGCCGCAATACGCGCTTTCAGGAGGCTGTGAAGGAGTGGCAGGCACGGCAGCATGATAATACGGCCAGATAGATTTTATGAGACCTCTGTTTAGGATATTACTGAGTGTCTGCCATTACCTAGGTAGGTACTGATAGACTACCGTGACTGAGAGACTGCCGAGAAAACCACGCCTGGGGACGCTTTGGAAAGGCCTGCTGGCTCTGTCTGTGACTACCTTAGTGGAGTCGAACTGTTATAAGTCCTCTCAAAGGCCCTATATATCGCTCAATTCGATCTTTCACATGCCCTCCCCCTAAGTTTAGTTGGCTATAGATCCTGTTTTAATACCTCCAGAGTTGATATGCAATAAGATCGTCGGTAGAATTGTCTGTACTCTGTACCTAGTCAGAGAGTTGCTACCTACTAGGTCACAATCAATACCTTGCCTAAGGTAGGTAGGTAGGTAGGTAAAAGGTAAAAGTAACCACGAAAAGCCTCTTTTCCTTCGGCCACTCTTCAAAACGCTGGAACCTTGCAAGGCGGCGAAGAGAAGAGACCCCCAGCCAAAGAATCGTCACGTGCATTCCACAGTACGTACCCAAAACGTGGGTTGTCGGTAGAGAATTATAGATACCTTAGGAATCAAGTTCGCAATACCTACCCCAAGGTACCTAGGTACCTTGCCCTTGCAGGTATAGGTGCACCTAATAATTTTTCTGCCGTCTCGCTCAACAGCGAAGCAAGGGAAGAGAAGAAAAGAGTCACCCAGCGTCTCCGTCTTGTCTCTACTAGCGATCCCTACCCCTCCAGCCTCCAGACGTGGAAATGGATAACGGCGCCAGCTTCAATTGAATCATCCAAAAGACCTCAGAGGAACCCCGTGTCACTACAACATGCCTTCCAACGCCCATAATCCAACCCGTATCGCCATCCTAGGCAAAGAGGACATTATCATTGACTTCGACATTTGGCGGGGCTTTGTTGTGGAGGACTTGCTTTCAAACCTCTCCTCCTCCACATATGTCCTCATCACGGATACGAACCTTTCCCCGCTGTATGTCTCGGTCTTCAAGCAATCCTTCGAGAGCCTTGCGCCTAGATTGAACCCGTCATGTCGACTCCTCACATACGAGATCCCCCCCGGCGAAAGCTCCAAGGGTAGGGAAACGAAAGCTGAGATTGAAGATTGGATGTTATCACAACAATGTACAAGAGATACCGTCATAATCGCATTGGGAGGAGGTGTCATAGGAGACATGATCGGCTACGTCGCCGCAACGTTTATGAGGGGCGTACGCTTTGTGCAAGTTCCTACCACCTTGTTATCTATGGTAGACTCCTCAATTGGAGGGAAGACTGCAATCGACACCCCGCTGGGCAAAAATCTGATAGGCGCTTTCTGGCAACCACAGAGGATATACATTGATTTGCGATTCCTGGAGACTTTGCCAGTTCGTGAATTCATCAATGGCATGGCGGAAGTGATCAAAACCGCAGCAATATGGGACGAGGCCGAGTTCTCAGCCTTGGAGGATAATGCTGGTCTTCTCATGGCCACAATCCGGGCGAAATCCGCCAACTCATCAACGAGATTAGATCCAATTCGGGATATCCTGAAAAGAATAGTGCTAGGCTCAGCGCGAACCAAGGCGCAAGTTGTGTCGGCCGACGAGAGGGAGGGAGGTTTGAGAAACCTTTTGAACTTTGGCCATTCTATTGGCCACGCATTTGAAGCAATTCTTACCCCTCAAGTTCTACATGGGGAAGCTGTGGCCATTGGCATGGTTAAAGAGGCCGAATTGGCTCGTCATTTAGGAGTTCTAAAGCCCGGTGCTGTGGCACGACTTGTGAAGTGCATTGGAAGTTACGGCCTTCCCACATCAGTCCGAGATAAACGCATTCAGAAACTCACAGCTGGGAAGCATTGCCCTGTCGACGTGCTGCTGGACAAAATGGGCGTTGACAAGAAGAATGATGGCAGGAAGAAGAAGATTGTTCTGCTATCTGCAATTGGAAAAACATACGAGCCTAAGGCTACTGTGGTCGAAGACCGTGCGATCAGAATTATTCTTTCAGATGCGATTGAAGTCACTCCTGGCGTGCCAAAGTCTCTGCAGAATGAAGTTATTCCGCCAGGGTCCAAGAGTATCTCGAACCGTGCTCTCGTCCTGGCCGCTCTCGGTACTGGACCTTGTCGCATAAAGAATCTGTTGCATTCTGATGATACGGAATTTATGCTTAGTGCAATTGCCAAGCTTGGTGGTGCAACTTTCGCATGGGAAGATGCTGGCGAGACTCTCTTAGTCCAAGGTAAAGGTGGTGACTTGAGAGCTAGCCCCAGTGAATTGTACATTGGAAACGCTGGAACCGCGTCACGATTTTTGACAACCGTTGTCACACTTTGCAAACCCTCGACAGTCTCATCAACTATCCTCACAGGAAATGCACGAATGAAGGTCAGGCCGATAGGACCTCTGGTTGATTCCCTTCGAGCTAATGGGGCTGAGATCGAGTACCTTGAAAACGAGCATAGTCTACCACTCAAGGTCACTGCATCTGGTGGATTTGCTGGCGGAGAGATTCAGCTTGCTGCTACAGTCTCGTCTCAATATGTCTCGTCGCTTCTCATGTGTGCTCCGTACGCCAAAAGTCCAGTGACGCTCCGCTTAGTCGGCGGTAAACCAATCTCGCAGCCATACATCGACATGACAACTGCTATGATGGCTGAATTCGGTGTCAAGGTTGTTCGTTCGAAGACTGAAGACAATACTTATCATATCCCTCAAGGAGTCTATCGAAACCCTGCAGAATATGTTGTTGAAAGCGATGCCAGCTCTGCCACATATCCTTTAGCTGTTGCAGCCATCTCTGGAACAACCTGCACCATACCAAATATCGGCTCTAAATCACTTCAAGGAGATGCGCGCTTCGCTGTAGAGGTCTTACGACCCATGGGATGCACTGTTGTCCAGACAGATCATTCCACAACCGTGACTGGACCGGGATCTGGCCAGCTTAAGGCAATTGAGGAGGTAGACATGGAGCCCATGACCGATGCTTTCCTGACTGCTACAGTTCTCGCTGCTGTCGCGAGGGGGACGACAAGAATTCGAGGCATTGCTAATCAGCGAGTCAAGGAATGCAACCGTATAGCTGCTATGAAGGACCAACTTGCAAAATTTGGCGTCGTATGCCGCGAGCTTGAAGATGGAATAGAGATTGACGGAAAGCCCTCCACTGAACTCAAAAACCCAGTGGATGGTGTCTACTGTTATGACGATCATCGTGTAGCTATGAGCTTCAGCGTCCTATCCGTCGCAGCACCAGAACCTGTCTTGGTCCTGGAACGGGAATGTGTAGGAAAGACTTGGCCCGGATGGTGGGACATATTATCATTGTCTTTCAGTGTCAGATTAGCTGGGAAGGATGTTGGGGACGCACACACAAAGCCCGAGCTTGCATCGGCGATGCCAGACAAATCAATCTTTATTATTGGTATGCGTGGTGCTGGAAAAACCACAGCCGGTGGATGGGCCGCAGAATACCTCAACAGACCTCTCATAGATCTCGATGTGGAACTCGAACGAACTGTGGGGATGACAATACCGGAGTATATCAGGTCCAGGGGTTGGGAAGGATTCCGAGATGCGGAACTGGCCCTTCTTCGACGCGTTATGGCAGAGAAGCCTACAGGGCATGTCTTTGCATGCGGGGGTGGCGTGGTAGAAACTCCTGAAGCTCGGCATTTGCTTTCCAATTACCACAAGTCAGGTGGGATCGTCCTTTTGGTACATCGGGACACAGAGCAGGTTATGAAGTATCTTCAAATTGACAAGACTCGGCCAGCCTACGTTGAAGATATGATGGAAGTTTACCTCCGTCGGAAGCCCTGGTTTCAGGAATGCAGCAACTTTCAATACCATAGCAAGAACAGCGATGCTGGCAGCTTGTCTACAGCGCGAAAAAATTTCACCAGGTTTCTTTCACTTATCTCAGGGAAGAGTACCCACTTCAGGGAGATCCGGAGGAAAGAGCAGTCGTTTTTTGTCTCGTTGACAATGCCGGATATCTCTACTGCCATTGATATACTACCAGCGGTGGTCGTCGGGTCGGACGCCGTGGAAGTACGGGTTGACTTATTGCAAGACCCCGAGTCGAAGAATGGTATCCCTGGCCTTGATTTCTTGAGCAATCAAATAGCACATCTGAGATCGATTGTGCCCCTTCCTTTGATCTTTACCGTCCGAACTGTCAGCCAGGGAGGTCGGTTTCCGGATAACGCACAGGACGAGGCATTTGAACTCTACAGAGCCGCTGTCAGGATGGGCATGGAATATATTGATCTAGAGATCACCTACTCAGACGAGCTACTTCAGAGCATCACAGAAGCGAAAGGAATTTCGAAAATCATTGCCTCACACCACGACCCCCAGGGGAAGTTGTCATGGAAGAACGGCGGCTGGATCCAGTACTATAATAGAGCGCTACAATACGGAGACATCATCAAGCTTGTTGGGTCAGCCACGAGTATTGAAGATAACTTTGCTCTCGCGAAATTCAAGTCCAGCATGGCTGCCGCACACGACGTCCCTATGATTGCTATCAATATGGGCATCCACGGGAAGCTAAGTCGAATACTGAATGGATTTATGACTCCGGTATCACACCCGGCGTTACCCTTCAAGGCTGCGCCAGGTCAGCTTTCGGCGACTGAAATCAGGAGGGGTTTATCACTTATCGGTGAGATACAACCAAAATCCTTCTACCTCTTCGGGAAACCGATTTCTGCGTCCAGGTCACCGGCTCTGCACAACACACTATTCCAGCAGACTGGCCTTCCCCACGAGTACCTCAGTTTTGAGACGGATCAAGCCCATGACGTGAAAGAAATAATTCGCTCTCCGGATTTCGGTGGCGCTTCCGTTACAATACCCCTCAAGCTTGACATTATTCCACTCTTGGACGACATCACCGATGCTGCGAGGCTCATCGGAGCCGTCAATACCATTATTCCTACTGCGGGAGAACGTGGACATCCGCTCCGGCTTATCGGCGACAATACCGACTGGCTCGGCATGACACACTCGCTCACCACTGCGTCAGCCCCATCATGTGAATCAGAGTCACCTGGGAGTGCTCTGGTAATCGGTGCAGGTGGTACAGCGCGAGCAGCAATCTACGCCCTCCGGTCATTGGGGCATAGCCCGATCTATATCGTCTCTCGCACACCATCTAAGCTCTCGGCCGTCATTTCCTCCTTTCCAGCCGAGTTTAACATTGTCCCACTGGCTCGAGTTCGAGAGGCCGAAGGAATTGCAGACGTACCCAACGTTGCTATAGGGACCATACCTGCCGATAGTCCCATTGAGCAGAACATGCGGGAGGTTTTGGCGACGCTACTCCGACCACCCAAGGCGGGTGCAACTAGGCAGAGAACTCTGCTGGAGATGGCGTACAAGCCAAGGCAAACAGCGCTGATGCAAATGGCAAAAGACGCAGGCTGGGTTACTATCCCGGGCCTGGAGGTGCTCAGTGCTCAGGGTTGGTATCAGGTGAGTTTTCCGAGTCGCGAATTTTGCCAAGAACAAGAGTAGTAACATGTCTTTTAGTTCCAAAAATGGACCGGCATCACACCACTGTACACAGATGCAAGGGCTGCTGTAATGGGAGATGAGAGGGAGTAGGGAGGCAGCAGCATTTGCAGAAATTAGGCACTTCAGCAGACTAAATCCCAATGAGACCCTCAGGGGGGAAAGGTCATCGCATCACATTCCAAAAAGTAACTTGGCTCTTCACGAATCCAAGATTTTTGTATTTTGAAAAGCTATATTTTACATCTTCCCCGCTGCATAGTAATAGACAAATCTCCATGAGATATGATAGATCGTTTAAAAGTAACAGTAGTGATTTCATATTTTCATCTTCATAATCATATACTAATACAAACACCAAGGCCTGTGCCTCACTGATTAGTCTGATATTCTCACTGATTGAGATGAGACATATCTATTCTAAAATCTCGCTCGATTTCCCGCTGACTTTTTCCTCGGCTACCGCCTATGGAGACACGTTATTGTACAAATCATGATAGAAAAAATTCTATCTCAAAGACGCTTGAGAACTGACGATGATCACTCTTCGCTCCAGAGATGAAACCCCGAAAAAATCCGAAAAAAATCAACAAAACAGTATTTACATACACACATACGCGTACACACATATATACCTTGTTCAATTCGTAATAATTCGTACAGCCCAGCAACAGACACATGGTGACAACAACGAATCATAGTGGCGTGGCCAGGAAATGTGAGAGGCGTAGATCAAATAAAATGCGATGGTGGTGGGTGGTGTTTCAAGATGTGTGGCATTGAAGTTGCATGGACATGATCGTCATGATGTCATTCTCTTCTCGGTTGTCCCACCCGCGCCGTCAAGGAGGGCGGCGTAATTTCTGGTAGTTGGTTGGTGACTTGGTGTGCGGCAATTCCTGCACGGTCCTTGCTCGCAACGCGCACGGGGCCCTTTTGCGGGGGAGCTTTGTTGGAGAAGGCATCTCGATCTTTTCCCTCTACAGCAGCAGCGGAAAGCAGTAGAAGCGAGGGAGGGGGTGAAGTGGTGAGCGGAGTAGTGGAGCGAGGCTGAGATTGCGAGACCGGCCCTGAGCCCTCCTCAAGTTATGACACCTCGGCGTCGACCCTTCGAGAAGTCCACATGATCCGGATGGCAGACGCGGAAGTGCCTCGTCAGGGCATCGTTCCTGCTGAATGTCTTCTCCTCCGTACACAGATGACAGCGCACCTTCTGCTTGCGCGCGTTGTGTATCGTGTCCTCATGTCGCGTGAGGTCGTAGGGCCGAGAGAAGATGGTGTTGCAGGGCTTTCCGGTCGACGGGTTGATACGTTCGCATTTGTGAGGCCCGTTCTGGGTGTTTCGGAGCGCCGCTGAGGTCATGCCGCCCTCGTCCCCGCCCGCGGCCATCGACGCAGCCGAGTTGCGGTGCCCCTCCCTCTTATGCCGTTGGAGCTTCGCTGGGGTCTCGAATCGCAGTGTGCAGCCATGATACGTGCAGGTGTATGTACCACTGTCGGCGGAAGTTTCGGCAGGCTTCTTGTTGTCGGAGGGCTCGGGCGCATACTCGCTGCTGCTCGATTCCATCGATGTCAGAGTCGCCGGGACCTCCTCGGTAACACTTGAGACGTTGCTGGTTTGTCTGCGCGATTGAGGTACGAAGGGGTACTGCTGCGGGATCTGTCGGAGGCCGCCCCGGACAGAAGGCGGTGCGAAGTTGAAGTTGCCTTGCTGCTGTTGCTGTGTAGCATGTGACGACGTGGAGTATGCCGAGGAGCTCTCCCGCCTTGTAGTGGCCATACTGCCATAGCTCTGTTGAGATGCCGTGTCGTCGATTTCGGTGGGCTCGTGTTGAGATGCGGGCCGCCGGCGGTATGCAGAAGGCGATTGCTGCGGTTGCTGTGGTGGGAACAATGGCATGTTTGCGTCCTCCTCACTCTCGTGATATACCAAGTCCACATCCTTCGGCGAGATGGTCCTTGGGGTCGTATGCTCAGGGGAGGTCCTCTCCAGCTGTTGCTGGAGGGCGCGCGCATCGTTCTCTGCCTTCTGTTGCTCGCGCATGTGCGTCGCGGTCCCGAATCGAACGTTCGGTGACCGCTGGGAGCCAAAGCTCTCCGCGGACGGGGCTAGAGGCGAGCCTTGCCGAAAGGGCGAGCGTTCTCCCGCAGACATCGTCAGCGGGGCGTGAGTGTTCGACGCGCTCAAGTGCTGACTGTTCGCCGCCTGGAGTCGCTGCGTGAAGACATCGTCCTGCGGCGAGAGCGTGGAGGCCAATGCTGGGGTTGGAGCAGCAGGGGCCGAGGTGATCTGGAAACTGGGATTGTACAGCTCGTCGGCGTAGATATCCGTCATCGTCCGGTCGAGTTTTGGCATGGAACTCCTGTAGGCTGAAGGGTCGCCAAGCTGTAAGTATTCATTCAACCAGGTATCCACATTGGAGCATTTCTCACCATTCTTCCGCCTGTCTTCATTCTCGCAGGACGGTGGCGTTGACGGTGAGTCATGGCTTGCGCCAGCACGGGCAGACGCCAAATCTGCGTCGCCCATGGGTTTTGGCAGGCCGTCGGCGCTCATGTTGAAAGGGAGCTGGTTGGGACCGGGATAGTAGGCTGGATAATGCGGCGAGAGGAACTGATCCTGTGACGGGGTATGCGCAGGTGTCAGAGGCTTCGAAGCGGGGTGGTGGCAGTCGTAGAGCTCATGGTAGAGATCGCCAGCAACCTGTGGGTTCGCGGTATTCGCTGTGTATGGAGACGCGGGACCAGCGGAGCCCAAGGAGGACAGAGACGACTCGCGGTGATGGCGGGCTCTCGAGGAGGTCGGAGTCAGTTGACCGTCTGCGAGCCAGCTGCTGCTCGGCGGCTCAGACTGCATCAGTGACTGCGACGGACTCGAGCTGTAGTCTTGGAAGTCGAACAGAGGCTGGTCTGCACCAAAGGTATAGAAGTTGTCTGCCGTCGTTGTGGTCGAGGTGGAGGAAGGGGGTGAGGAGGAGGAGGAGGAGGAGGAGGAGGTGGTGATGATATCGTTGTATGGAGCCAGCGAGGAAGGGAAGACAGCTGGATCGTTGGGTCTGGACGCAGACCAGTGCAGGCGGTGATGATACTGAGGCTGGTGGTTGTTCTGGTGTTGGAGCTGGTATGGATATTGATATTGGAGTTGATGGTGTTGACGTTGTTGTTGACGTTGATGCTGGATCTGCTGTGGTACGATGCAGGAAGAGGGCTGACGTCGTGGTGGAGTTGAAAAGGCCTGCGCTTGGGAGGCTAGCAACATAATCGGACGAGGGGTGGCGAACGGCCGGGCCTTTTTATAGCTGGGGGATCGGAAGGGGGGCCTTTTATATATAGAAATGGGCGGTCGGGGTCCGGGTCCGGCGATGACTCGGGATATGGGATATGGGATATGGTCGAGGGAAGGTTGAATGAAGCTGAAGGTTGAGTGAGGGTTGAAGCTGAAGCTGAAGCCGATGAAGCTGAGCTCGGGCTGATATCGATATCAACCTCACTATCCGTATCGATCGCTTTGCCGTGCGGTGCGGGAGGTGGAGCGAGGAAAGAGAAAGTCGCCGCTCTCTGCCCCTTTGGGAAGAAGACCTGGGGCGTATGCTTCGTATCGCGTGTTCGTGTCGAGTCGTGTTGCTTCTATACATATATACATCTGCAGATGTGTGTGGATAGACCGGGGGATAGACCGGGATAGATAGACAGGCCTCTTTCTCTCTTTTGCGTCCATCTTTGCCCGTCCGTTTTTATATATCCTTTTTATATCCAATGCATCTTTTGCTTTCGTCTCTGGCCGGGCGGAGGGGCAGGGGACCCCTGTCCTCGGGGTGCGCGATGACGCATTCTACCCATGACGCCTCATGCACGCGCCTGTGCAGCCCTTCGACTGGCTTCCAGCCACTCGCTCCCGCATTAATAATTAACCGTCGAAGCCACACCCCCCCGTATAGGGCTTAGCGTGCGCCCGCCCCATTTCCCGAGTCCCGGAGACCCCCGGTCTCTTCTCGAAGGCCCTGGGCGGTTCTTTCTGTCTTGCGCTGTTCTCCTCTCCGTTCTCTTCTTGAGTCGTGTGTGCTCTGCTCTGCTCGGTTTCTCTTCCGTCCCGTACTTTCCCTCTCCTCTTCCCCCCCTTTCCCCCCCTTTTTTCCTCCCCTACCCGAAGCTATCCGTTCTTCTCCGGGTCCCGGATGGGTGGTCGACGCGGTCGAGAAGCATCGAGAGTCGGAAAACCCGAATTTTTCCCTTTTCCTCGTGCATATCGGCGACTGCCTACCTACTTATCCGTTCGCTGCATCGCTGCACAGCCACTCCACCAGCCTCAGCCGATCGAGACCCTGGACCCTGAAAAAATTTCTCTTTTTCTGCGCGCCCGTTGACTTACTTTAAGGTGCTGACTACTCTTCGGCTCGGCCGTGTGTCATGCTGTCAGGTCCGAGGACTTTTGTCATCCCGGCAAGGCCACCATAAGGCGTCCTGCAGTCTACTCCCGTAAACCATTCCCATCGTGAACCTTTGATGCGGCTTTGTCATTGCTTGTAATCAACAGCGCGGCATGGATCTGTCGGGATATCTACGGGTATCTATCCTTCATTCGCACACATTTGAGCCGCACGAGGAGAGCGCTGACAACCCCGGTGCTGACCTACCTCTGGATCCATATTGGACCCCAGGACCCCTTATCCTCCTATCCCCCTGTCCCCTTATCCGTCCCTATCCGCGTCTAGACCTATTACAGTACCTACCGTACTGTACAGACAGTATGTGCACAGCTAACCCAAGAGGGAGTACAAGAGTGGAAAGTACATTTTACTGCAGAGACATATGTCGTAGGTACTTATGTCATAGGTACCCTTGGCGGAGACGACGGATACGTCCCCTTATGTCATAGCGCCCTCCGTTAGGCACATATGTCATGGGTACATTGGTACATATGTCATAGCGACTCATAGGGGAACGCCCGACGTGGTCTGTGTGTCATAGTCTACACATCACCCCTCGGAAAAGCTAAAGACTCCGGAGTATTCTCGACAACGGAGCCGAGCACTCGTAAGTAGCAGCTATGTCATACCTGGGGGGGTAGCGCATATGGGAGATCGACTGTACTTTATTACCCGTCCATCCAGTCTAGATAGATTAGGCGGTATAGAGTACCTAGATACCTAAGGTAAGGAAGGTTACTTTGATGGTGCAGGCACGGACAAATGTGCATATATACTGTACAAGTAAGGTATCATAACATGTAAGACAACGTTTCAATGGACATTACTTTATGGACAGTACATTGAGAATGCGCTTTTGTCGACAGCCATTGTTATCTGTCTACTCGCCTAACTCCGCATGATGATGTCATTTGAGCCTCACCACGGGACACTGCAGGGAGAGGACGGAACTTTCTTCCTCCGTCCTCCGTCCTCCTAGCAGCAGAAAAAGCTGGCCGCATGCACGTGACCACGCACGGCTAGCCCCTTGTGGACTCCACCTCAGCAACCTCACATCATCTCGACTCCGCGGGCCACAACTCCACAGTGTCTAATGTCTCAGAAAGCCATCTCTCCTCTGCGAAAGGCCTGGTATAAATGGAAGGCTCTTCGTCTTCCATGGCGGAAGAGATTCCTTGCCGGTACGCCTTCTCCCTAACCCTCCTCCATCCATGCTTGTCTGTATAATGTCAGGCTAAGACATTTATTTCCAAGGCCTCGACCTCGAAGGAAACACCTATTGGGAATTCCGCGATACCCTCAACTCGCATAAACACCGCATGCGGCGCATTGTCAAATACCCCCGCTCTGTGCACTACAGCGAGATAAAGATCCCTCCCCAGTGGCACCAGTGGCTCCGACATACTCGCCAGGACGCGCCTTCGATCGCCGAACAGGAACAAGATGTCGTGCGCCGGGAGAACTTGAAGATCTTGGCTGCCCAGGCCGATGCCCGATGGGCTGCGAAAGCCAGTTTTCTGGATCATCCGGGACAGGCAAGAGGCCAGGCCTTACCTGCAACGGAGGAAGTAGGCGTCCGGGATCTTGCGGATGGAAAGCCAGGCCATACAGTGCAAGGAACAGATACCAAAGTTGGTTCAGGAATGGCTGGGGGTCAAAAAGGTGAACAGGCAGAAACGACACAGGTTCCTGGTCGGGAACAACACCGTCTTAATGAACGTGCTGTCGCGGATGATAAACCGAAACAGAAGAAATTCAAGGAGGATCCTTGGAAAAAGGCCCGTGGCGGTCCGAGTGAAGAGTGGCAGCCTGAAGCTTGGGATGGAAGTATTGCTCCGACGAAACGACGATAAAGGACTTCTCTCCTACGCCCGTTAATTACACGTATGCATAACGACCGAGAACAAACCACGTCTGGAGAAGCATCACCCCTGCTCTCCGCGCAATACCAGGACTTCATGGGCTCTCACCAACAGCATTATATAGCAGCATATATCCGCAAAACCGTCCAATACCTCGGAACTTTGGATAGTTGCAACCAGAACCGAAATCCTTGTGAGCTGAAGTGTGAGCAGAGCGCAGTCTCCAGATACGCCGCACTAAATGGGGCATGGGATATCAAGAATTGAAATCCTTTTACTGGTCGAGATTGTCCTATTTCAGGAAGGTGGTCGTACAATATATTGTAATATTAAAATCATCAAGTCTCAACGGCTAATCAAAAGCTATTCCGCGAGCCATCATTATTTACGGATCTGATAGACTGCTAGAGTGAAGTCCGTAATCGTCCTCGCTACATATATATTCAAGCTTCTTATGCTGCTGGGCGGTGCCAGATAGTGCTAGCAATTGCTAGCAAGAATGATAGCATGGACGGGTCTAATTTACGTACGGCTTTAAACCCACGCGTGGGTTTGTTCGGTACAAGAAGGTGGTAGGTAATGCAACGGCCTGACCCTCGCCCAGCTGTCTTCCGTTGATTAAGTTCAGAGAGTTCCCTTTCATAGCATCCCTGATCCTTTCATTGAACACTGTCATCCAGGGTTTTCTGCTCTACCCATTCCAAGAGTCTCCTGAGACGGTGCCCACTAGCTTTGAGCCATACCGCATCACTCTCTTCCTCCTTCTTGAGCATGCCATTCTCCTTTCTCCGCTTGTCACTCTTCATCTTCGCTTCACGTGCACGGATCCCCTTCTCGATAGCAGCAGCCAGGTCTGGCGTATAATAAGCTGGGCAGGATTTCAAGAAGACCCTGAATAAGTTCTCTACCAGTATAGAAACCTTTGCGTTATCAGCAATCGACGAGGTGCTGGCGGTATACGGAAGGAAGCATTTCTCAAGTATCTCCTGGGTCAAGTCATCGGTATCTCGATTCGAGACTGACCGAGGGCGTGGCGCTGTATTCGGTATGAGACGGACGAGGAGGAGCTGTGTAAGAGATACGAAGACCTCAAGGGGGAAATGTGATGAATTTGAGGGGGAGACGAGCAGAGAAAATGCTGGTAAGGGGAGCATCTTCATGTTGAGGCAGTATATCTCATACAGCTCCCTGCAGTCGATGAAGCAATCGGGGAGGAGCGCGGCCACACGCGAGAGCTGGAGAGATCAGCAGGACTCTCGACTTGGAATAGAAGGTCTACTCACCAGAGTTAGGACACGCTGGCGGAGAAGGATCGATTCTGGACCCCCCATCCACGGATCCGGAGTCTCTACTCCGTCAGTGGTATTTTGAGAGGACTCCGGGGTCTCATCCGTTGGTTGTGAAGACTCGAACGCAGCTTCATCTCCATGGTCGTAGTCGCTAGATTCTTTGAGATCATCATCTCCCCTCTTCCTCTTCTGTCCACTTTGTGTCTGGACTTCCTTGGTCTCGTTCGGGAAGACTTCTGGATACGATCTTAGATCTTCCGGTCCACCGTCAGTAAAAGCAGCTCCGACGACACGTTTTGCTGCGCTTGATCTTCCCTTAACATCTGAGAGATATTTGACCAGTAGAGAATTGCGTAACATTTCGAACTGGCATTCGGCTTCTGAATCCTCCTCTAACCCCGTTGCCTTGAAAGACTCCTCTCTGTCCTTCTCTTCCCGTTCCTTCCAATCGGCATCCAAGACATCTAACATGTATTCCAACCACACCTTCCAGTATTTCCACCTCTTCTGATGGACCACGCTGCAGTTGAAAGCCCATCCGACAATGTGCCAGAAGTCTTTCGCACTTCTCCTTATCCTGCCTTTATTTGCCACTACCCCTCCCATATGTTCTTCACCCTCACCATCAGATTCGCTACTTCCTTCGTCCCCGCCATTTCGACTTCGCCGCGAGCCTCGTATCCGGGGAGGGGTAAGGGAGAAGGCCTCACCAAGATTTCCATTCAGCGGGCCGAGAGTTGCAAGGAGACTTCGGAGGAAAGCTATGGATCGCGAAGCTAGCTCAGCGCGTTCATTTCGAGGTGCCTGGGTAGTGTGTCGTGGGTGGACCAGGAGCGCGCTGACAATTTCTATATGAAATGGTACAGGTGCGAAAGCTGGAGTTGCGAGGTGCTTTGGATGAGAGGCCCCCGAGGTAACAAGATCCGTGAGGAGAGTAAGAGCACTGATATCTGCGGTGCATCATACAACATAAGCTTCGAGACGGGTAGTGGGGACGTTGTCGATCACTCACAGAGCTGCTCGTCGAGATATATATGACAGTGATTTCGGATTTCTGCAGACACTTGGATGGCTGGGCGATATCGTGGTTTTTGTGCGCGACGTGGGCTTGTGAGGTGATCAGACATTGTAGATCTTGCGGAGTAGAAAGAGAGTGGGGAACTCATCGCGAACTGGTGCGGGTGGAAGGATATTGACAGAATTGGAATTTATATAGACAAGGTACCTACCTTATTTGATGTTGTAACACGCGACCTGACGCGACACAGCATAACACACGCGATTAATACAAAGCACGATCAGCAATTAAATACATAAATCAGTTTAAAACTTCACTCCTATAGGCGTCCTTGAATTTGAGCTTTCTTCACCCTTGTTGACCAATACTTAATTTTAATCTAAGGATAGGATGCTTTACTCTAACTTATCTCCTCTCTCCTCTAGGTACTTGTACTGTAGGTGGGTAATGTACGGTATCACAGAGATATCTACATTTCCCAAGTTTGAAGAAGGATATAAGGCCATAAATATAAACCTAGATAAGTCGATCTATGAAAAGGGTATATTCTATCGTGAAATGTATCTAAAACGGTAAGACAGGCTTCCGTCACACACTTCATCAATGGCCATTCGTAAATCATAAAGGATTGAAATTGTCGTCAACAGCTTATCCCTCACTTCTTCACGCAATGATAAGCTGCAGGCAGTGGTATATTAGTAGAGCTTCATCAATAGGGAAAATGGGCCAGAATTAGAACACCTACCTCAATAAGCCGATCAGTCAACGTCGTGCATTGTCGTCTATGCTCATTTGAGACATGGAACGTCGACGAGCGCCATAAGCCACTAAATCCAATGCCATCAAGGACATCCTCCAACATCTCCGCGGTGTCTACACCGCCAGAAAATTTTGGATTCGATGTCAATGTCCGCAATAGCTGATGAGCGGACTCGAGAGTGGCTGTATTTTGACAAGAGATGAGAACATCATCAAGGATCGTAATGACTGGCCCACAGCTGTTATTATGTAAGTATGCATTTCCAATCCTACGTATGGGATTCAAGATACTCACAGGTGCAGAATGACTGTAGGCCGCCTTGTGGCAATCCTGTTGAGCCAGAGTAAATTCCGGTTCTGCACTACGTCTTCAAGATATCGAAAGTCGACAATTCCGATAGCCACGTTCAGAAGAAGCTCTTTATCCTTTATCAAGCCAATGTCTATCATGTCCAAAACCTCGGTAGATGGATCATAATCAGTTGCCTCCGTGCCTGAAGCAAGCCAAAGTCTATCCTTGGCCTCTTCAGGCGTCGTTGCTCGAGGCATTAAAAGCCCGAGGTAGGGCAGACAACTCATATCTTCGGGAAACTTTATTCCATGCGGCATGCTAGAACTGGCTGTCTCTAGAAAGCTGGACAAGACACGCATTGCTGTCCCCCTGGTGACAGAGTCTGTGAGACCCTTAACCAAGGAAGCACAGACTGCAAAATGGAAATTCTCGATGGTGAAGTGTATGCCGTATATCTCATCGAGTTGTGAAGCTGCATCTTCCAGAGGTAGTCTCCCCTGCAGCAAAACCGACGCCATTCGGCCGCCCTTGAATTCACCTGATGTAGCGATATTTGTTACAACAGCTTCGAGAAACAAAGCTGTGCAGTTGAACAGCCCCAGTGGAACAAGCCTCACAAGTGACATTGCTAGCCAGAAAAGCTGCAAACCGTAACGCGAATCTGATGGAAGTTTGTTTATCATCTTGGTCAAAGATGTGACGATCGCGATTAACATCTCACTGTCGTTATCCTCCATAAAACGAGCAACGCTGTTTCTGAGGGCGACGAGGACTTGGTAAAGGAGATCATCATCCACATCTTCGCGTGCTAAGCATCCCATCACGGTAAACGCTCGGGGCTGAATTGCGGGATTGCTTTGAAATGCGGTGCTGGCGACCAGACTCATCCACCTTGAGCGCCACACATTTGACAAATCCACAGTTGGGGCCGCAACTATGGTTATTTCAGATAGCAGAATAGCAAGAGATTCTGTGGCGGTCAGGGTAGGAACGCCTGTGTCTGGTACTGGTGGAAGAGGAATCCCGTCTCGTGGAGATATGCTGAAGAGAGAATCCTGTCGCGGCTCCGAGAGAGAGAGAAGTAAGACCTTCAACTTCGCAAGCTTGCTTTCTTCTAATTCAAACGTAGTGCACATGGCGTGAATACTATTGACAAGTAACCGATGCACTGCAAGTCTTACATCAGATGGGCCAGTATTTGCGAGCATGGTGACAAGATGAAAAATCTCCGGCAGAAATAACTGTGACTGAACACCACTGTCAAAAGACGTCGATAGACAGAGACGAAGAAGCACACAGATTTCACCCCAGACTGTATTGTCGGGCAACTGCCTTGTGGGCCGCAGGGAACTCCGATTAAGCGCCTTTCGAAGCCGTGACAGTAACCTTCCGCGGATGGAGATGGTTCCCAAAGAAGCAACAATAGATCCCAAGATCTCCGTTCGTTCGTCGTCGACGCCAAAGGTCAATGCAGACTTGATTATTTCTTCCAGGAAGATGTCTACAAAAATCTCATCTCGACGAATCACTGGCCAGATACATTGCTCGAGAGTCGTACTTAGACCAACATCAGATACTGCAACTTCGATGAGCTTTCGAAAGATTACAGCAACTTTTTCTCTTCCTTTGTCACTGTCTGATTCGGTTGTGATGAGCGTCGTTCTCAGACTTGGCAGCCACGGTGCCATGTATGCGAGACTCAATGGTCGCTGTGAGTATGGGAAACTCTCCCACCCCACAAAAAACTCATTCAGGAAATCCGCTGTGAGTTGTGGCTCAGATTGAGCAAGTTGTTGACTTATGTCAACGATGAAACTTGACGGATTTAATGGAACACACAATTCTGAGAGCATATCAGTAGATGTATAAAATCGATGCCTAGGGGAAAATGCAAAACCTTTCGCGCTCATAAACTTCGAGTCTGCGGCGAACTTAAATGCACGACAGAGCGCACACAACAGGTTGTATGAAGCGAGTCGTAGAACCTGGTCAGAGCTTGCCATATTGGTCAGAGCAATGTTGAGAAGCGTTCCAGGAACGTCTTGTGGCCGGACAAGTCTCTCGAAAGACTTAAGGGTCCTTAGCTCTTTGCCATACTTAGCCTTCGCGCTACGGATGGCTTGAAGGACATCGGGCTTCCTTGGGCTCGTAAAGTACATCACAATCTTCCCACTCTCTGTGCGTAGACCAAATGCCGAATCATCCTCCGTCTGTATAGACGTGGGCGCTTCATCGACCTCGGAGAGGCGGAAGATATCATTGACTGTGGCATGCAGCCTCAAGCCAGGCACGACCTCTTGCTTCTTCATTGTTGTGATTTGCACGAATTGACTCCCAACTTTGATTATGACCTCTATCTTTCCTTTGGTCTTAGAGAGTCGGATGATCGGTTGGAATTGATACCTCGTATCTGTAACGACACTGATTGTCTCCTTGGGTAGGTGTAATTGGCTAAGATGAAAATGGGCCTGAAGATCTTGCAAGTTACCAATCAAGTGGTAGTCCACATTTTTTGGATGGAATGCACTGTTTTCACTTTTCGCAGATAGCCGCAATACACGTCGGAAGTATTTCCTATTGGTGACGATTAATATTGGCTAATGATAATGAGGTCAAATCCCTTACCTAAAAGCACTGTTCATATTATATACGTATACCCGCGACAGCTGTTTTGACAATTCGGTAGGAGTGAGAAGATCTAATTTGCGGAACACAGCATCCTGGGGTTCATTTTGTCCGACGTAACACGTTGCATCAATCAATATGCCAAATGGTCGGTGCCACATACGGCTTGCAATCTTTTTGAAATCAGCGAGATATAGACGGAAATAAAAGTCAGGAGTACCTTCAAATAGCCGAATAAAAGAAGATCGTAATCCGCCGTTTCGATATCGATGTTACGGAGTATGATGCAGATCATTGGCAATCCATCCTGCTTCACGTGAGAAAAGGAGTTCGGGCATTCGACGGCGAGAGCATACCTTGCTTTCACCTCCGTCGTACACAGCACGTGTGGAAACAAGAGACTCGGTGTTTCTACCCGCATTCCGGAGCATAAAATGTTGGAACCTTGAATATGATGGTGGGCTATTTGACGAAATGGCAGGACGATTCCAAGACACATCCATTGGAGGCGGGCCTAGATTACTGATGAGCTTGCGAAGAGCTTCTAGAATTGGTATCTCTCCTTTGCTGATTTCGAGGGGCGAGCGTAGCGAGCCTTTCCTTTCCCGTAGAACAAGCTTTTGTCGAACATGGTCGCAGTGGTCGTACAAGAAACGATGCAATGCAACACATGAACCAAAATCAAAACATTCGGTCTCGACAACAGGATCGGGGACATTCGGCGGTGCCTATTTTGGTCAGAAAGCAATCTATCAGATGCGTGGGAATACAAACAGAAATCTCCCTCAAAAACGTTGTAACATAGTATATGTTCTGAGTAAGAAAATCGTTAAGAGGAAACATGTATGGTTCCTTTGCCCCGAAAAGCACATTATTAGCTAGGTTTTGGACAACCTTCGCTATAAGCAGGAGGCCGCGCCGCATCTCCTTGGAGGGAGCTGAAGATATCAAGCCTTCTGAGTCTGGAGCCACGATAGCCGGGCAAAAGAAACGTAGAAATATGAACGACCCCACAGCAGTGAACTTGGCTTCCGGAAAACGCTTCATCACAGCAGAAGAGATCTGCAAGCTCAGGTTAGCACGGGTAACTAGAGTCGTATGAGTCATGTCCTTACGATATAGCAAATCTTCCTAAATGAGACGGGTATATGTGAGGCAGAATTACAGATATCGTCAATAAAGACTTTTGTGACAACTCGAAGTTGAAGTGCATTTTTCTGAAGTTCCTCGGCGGAGGTGCGTGCAGGATCGAGTTCGAGATCGAGATCTTTCGAAGTCAATACAAGGCGTTCCAGTACAGTTTGCAGCGTTGTTTTAAGATACGCCGCCCCCTTCCATTTGGCATAGACTGATAGCATCTTGGTAGCCACACAATTTCTCCGCAGAAGTTCAGCTTCATTTTCTACTTCTGGTTAATATATGGATAGCGCCATTGCTAGAGGGTGGCTTACCGGTTTCATCGACTTCATGCTCGATAAGAGCCTCGAGTAATGCAAACCCAAGTCCTCTGGAATCAAATATATTGAGCAAAGATATTGTCATTTCGTCCACTTCGGTACTTGGGCATGCATCGCAGAGGGCAATGGTTAAATCCATATCATCGATAAGGAGCTGCCGAACGATATCATGTCAGCAGCAGCCCTAGATTGAACTCCTTGTATTATATCTTACCTCGAGGAGCTCATTATATTTTTCATTCACTGCAGCGTCTGAAAGGTTGTTGAACTCTGTTCCCTGGATCAAAATGTTGCACAGGACTTTCACAAAAGCAGTCCGTATATCAAGGTCTTCATGATACCCAATTCCTAATGAGTGCTTGAGACCTACATCAATGTTGGCGCTCAAAAGATTTGATAGGGCAGTGATAGCAAGTTCGGGGGTGGTCATTGCCTCTTCGTTTCCAGTCGGGGCTATTCGCATCTCATTCCTGCTAATTTCTGTGCTCTCATAATTAAGCAAAGAGAGGAATCTGTTAAAATATGTGTGGAACATCTGGGATTTGAGATCGCTCGTATCGGCATCAGTCTGGCCTTCAGCAGGTTGTAGTGGTAGCCGATACGTTAGATCTGCGAGAGCTTTGAGGCACGCTTTATCCAGGTCTCTTTGGAGCCGCAGGAGCTCATCAACACGCCCGCCTATTGAAAGTACTGTGTCAACCTTTGGGGAACCCGGACGAGCAACCCAAGAAAATATGATCTCTAACAGTTGGTTCCGAATGCGAACATCATGCCGGAGATTCAACAGGTTCTTCTTTTGTGTGACTGTTTCGCACAACTGACAAATCTTGATCTTGACTCGCAATATGCTCGGTCCGTCAGCTAAATCATCCAAAAACCTGGCGAAATTCAAGGTCAACACCCCAATGTCAATAGACAATGCGGCACCGATTTCCGTTGGCCCCCCAAGTCTTTCCACGATACTCTTTAACAGTGCTGCGGCCTGTTCGGCAAATATGATACGAGTCTCTATAGATAGTGATGAATTCGTTCGCGGACTGTCGAACAATACTCCAAGTTCTGATTCAAGCGTTTCGAACAAGGGCAAATATAGTGACGAGGAAAGCTCCGTGGAGAGAGTTTCTCTTGTTGCTTCGCGTATCCTGACATTATTGCTGGCCAATAACTGAATGCTTTGTTTCAAATATCTACTCAAAAGAGTATCATCGAAACCTTCCGGCGAAACCCTATCGATCCATCTGAGCCCGGCTAGCCCTGACTCCTCGGGCGCAAGAGCCTGACTAGATATGCAGGTACCACCGAGGGAAGCAAGGAAGCCAGAATAGTTACGCCATTGAACCAAGGAATTTTCTTCGAGCATTTCCGTTGGGCGTGAGAAAATCTGCTTTGACAATTTGAGCCACTTATCAAAGACGATTTCCCAGGCGGTCAGAATTCCTGCCGTTGGGTGTTGCATCCGTCTCAAAAGGCCTCGAACGCGCTTTTGAAAAGCTACCAATCCAGTGAACCGAAATTCTCTTGCAGAGATCTCAGAATAGACATCCCCGTTTCGGAGTGTCGACATCAATAACTTTTCCGAGCCAGCTGCCCTTTCAATAAGGACTGTTTCTTCACAGAACAGAGATATACACTTGGTGACGAGCTTGCACGTTGATATATCAGTCGAGCAGAGGCTTACAAGAAACGCAGTCTCTAGCTTTGTAGATGCGACTGCCCGTTCAGGGACTTCCTCATCAAACTCTGCCAGTTCCTGGAGAACGTCAGTTAGTATAGAAGTTCTCGTTGGAGTTGACTGCCGCCAGACTTCGAAAGCTGGTGCAGCGAGTTGGGAGAAAACCAACCTCAATAGTCTTCAGGAGCGTCGTGCGTGACTTTAAGTAATCATGAATAAAGTTGAGAGTAACTGTCTCGTCATCACTAACATCGAGGAGCTTTTCGGATACAGTAGTTAGTATAATGGACCTAGAAGAAGAGCCTAGGCATTAGTACGAGATGAAAACTTAGGTGTAGGACAATACATAGCAGTCGATATAAAGCAGTCGATATGTCGATACGAGATGGTTTCTTATAGCAGTTGCTGCCCTCGATATACCTCATTCACAAATGATGTACAGAAATTGCAGGTAGACCTGTAAAGTGACTTACGTTGATTTCCAGAAGCCATTCTTCAAGGTCTGAGGCCCAAGGGTTTGACTTCTGCGCCACAGGGCGACGGACCCATGGTTCAGAAGCTTGCATGCGACTCTATTCGTTAGATACCTAATACGTTCATCATCCGTGACCAAAAAGCCCATGAAGGATGCGACTACAGCGTCGAAATATTGAATCAACCCGGGATTCATTTCTTGTGCACCGGTGAATATTGTGAGAGGAGATGCATCCAGGAAGACCAGGATGCTGTATATCATGTCTGGAGATGGAGGGACTTCTACAGGTTTGAGAACAGTATATTGCTCGTCAGATGATTCTCCTGTCTTTGAAGGTTTCCCCTGTGCTTAATTAGGAAATAATCCATGGTACAGTGATAGACAGAGGGTACCTTTAATTGTGATCGAACGAAGTCAGCCACTCTGGCAAACAGTGGCTGATAATCTTCGGACTTTGATTGCCTGGCAAAGTGGGAGCATGCGGATATAACGGCAATCTTGAAGTCCTGGGGGGAATTCGGTGCAAGACAGAATGAGGCCAGATTATCCACCGTAGTTTCGAAATTAAGATGGGCCAGACTGACAAATGCCGCCGTCATCAAGCCGCCGTCAATGGCTCCATTCTCCATTCCCACGGTATGTTTGCGGAAAACCGCTTCTCGAACTTCCTCCTGGACGTCTAACGCGTAGCTGAGGAGTGCGGCATCACTGTCAAGTTTGAAATGTCTGGCGACTCTCAGAAGGGAGGTCAAGCAGTAGATGGCTGTCTCGTTTCTGTTTCTCAAGGACTTCCTCAGCATTTCCAGGAATGACACTTTCTTCGAAATACTATTGCTCTTGATATCCCGCATATTACTTGCAACCTCAAAGACGTCAGGAAGGAGGAATAGTAGAGACGTCTGGAAAGGGAAAACCAGAGACTTTCGTTTTCCACCATCAAACAAAGTATTCGACATGTCGAAGAGAGTTTCTGCACCACCGTCCAGCCGTTTATGCATGGTATGTAGCTTGACAAATTCTTCCGGGTTTCGTTCAAGCCACCTCGTAATCAAGGAGGGCAACACTACTGCCACGGTAGATTGAAAGGTCTTGCGAAGGTGCAAGAAGCTACCACAGAGCTCCTGGATGACAATACTCAACTTGCGACTGTCAACCCAGAAATATGATACCAAGCGAAGGGTAACAAGTGCACTCTTGTCGTCCTCGGGTGTAACAGTGTTCTGGGAAGCGGTTCCAGTAGTGGGATGAGCTGCTCTCAGAGAAGACTTGAAGTATTCGAGTGCCCGAGGCCAGTTTGAAAATGAGACATATTCCACGATGCCTCGAGTGTAGGCCTCAATGGCTTCAGAACTTTCGAGCAGCAAGTTAGAGACCTCGGTTCCATTGAGATGTCCATTTACAGCCGCTGTGCTTTCCGGTAAAGGGGGGCTGTCGGCTGGACCGACAACTTTGAACACGTCATCCAGAATGTGAGTTGTAGGAAGTACATAGTTATCAGAGAGAGGTCCCAGAAATAGCTTGACAGCTTCTAGCAACCTTCTGACCAGCTTGTCGTCCAGGGCTTCCGGGGGCACATCCCGTGCGACAAGTTTATTCGGCAGTGCCCTCCCGGAACGGTCAGATCCGTTTTTAGGAGGAGGTATAGCCTTCGAGCCATCTTCAGAATCCGAGCTGTCCGAATCAGAAACATGGGCATCCTCTGTGGAACGTGGGGACGTGTTCACGCTCGCCCAATGCGTTGAACAACATTCAGCCAAAAGCTCCAGCACATACAATTCGGAATAGAGAATATGCAGCGGATGGCTTTGAATCCCTTTATACGGCCTGGAAAGTTCCTCGAGTAACTGCACCAATGTTTCGACAACGAGCCCAATGCAGGACGTACTAACACCCACTATCGTCGCCCGAGTAAGCACAACAACCTCATCGCGGTTGAAATCGTTGGATGGGGAGCCGGTGCGATGGGGTAGCTGAGATCAAGAATTGGTTAGCATACATGATATCTGCGAGCTTTCAGATGGACGATGTCCCTTACCCTTGTTGTTAACCTGTCCACCAGAGTTACAACAAGACTCGAGTCCCCGTTCATGGCTGAGTGACGTTGATATCCGGTACGCCAATCCCCTCAGTGGATGCCAGACATTCAGATGTCCTTGCGAGCACATGGATTTATCGTCGACCTTGCCTGCGCCAAAGAGGATATGCTGAGTGCTGCGAACGGATTACGGACATAGCCCCTCGATTGCGGAAGAGCTCAGTCAATTGCTCAAATAATAGGATGCTCGAAGGCCGTCGTGAACCGCTTAGATACAGCGAAATGGTGGAAGCTGTATGCTATAGGAATTCAGCATCTGAGGAAAGGTTTGGGTAGCTGTCAGGGGATCTGGCTTCCTTCGTACCTGAATCCGCTCGAATCTGTCTCGAGTTGTCTCGCGTTGGCCACGAGGTGTGCGGCCCGCCTCTACTGTACGGTCTGTACCGCGCTTGGCTTGCATGCCGATCCCTGCCAATATTGCAAACCCCGCTTGACTCGGCTGTGGTGAAAAATGCATACGGCATGGGCGAAACCTGTCAAGGCACTGCGCGCGGGAGATTGGGATAGAGACTTATATATAACCATGAATATGATTTAAAAAAAAAAAAAAAAAAAAAAAAATGATAAACCTAGATATGCGAGCATAAGGTACCTAACGCCTGCTGAAATCCTCACAGTGACCCTTCGCACGTGAAGCTGCGCACATGCTTGGACCAAATATGCCTTCCTTATCTTCCGCTCTCCCTTTCACGTATTTTACATGAGATGCACAGTATCGTACAAGCTAGATGTCGCCAGTGATCGCTTCACTACGGCCAGTAGTCCGTAGTCGAAGCAAAACTTCTGCTGACTATAAACCCAGAGTCCTCAACGCGGACCTCTATACCCATATCCATCACCGCCTCCCCTTCGACGATCATTGAATCCACCATAGCCAGGCGGTGCACCATATGGAGGAGGCTGAGGATATCCTGATGGTCCACGTCCATAAGATCCATATGAGTTAGGAGGGGGTGGAGGTGGACCACGAGCAAAGCCGCCAACTCCTGGCGGAGGGGGTTGCCAGCCAGGGGGAGGTACTGGATAGTTATTGTTATAGCTATTTTGAGAGCCATGGCTATAGCCATTCTGAGAACTATGGTTGTAGCCATGCTGAGAGCCATTGTTGTAGCCATTTTGAGAGCCATAGGACCGCCGATAACCAGATGTGGGCGGGCTTTGATTTGTAGAGGCATAATTAAAATTGTTACGTCCTCTGCCATCTCCTCGCAATGGAACACCGCCATGATTACGGCCCGACCTTGCGGCCCGTTCCCTGGTGGTTTCAATATCGCTCGCATTAAGCGCTGGTTTAGGAAATTGAACTCCTCGTAAAAGCATAGATTTATGAATGCGGGTTGTCTTTGGTAGCTCGTAATAGACACTAGAGTATGGCGTTAGAAAGTAACATGGATAAGGATATAGAGACAGAGAACAAACCTAATCGAACGATCTTCATCTAGACTGGGCATCGCTCCACTTTCCAAGGGAAAAGTCAAGGAGCTGTGAGGAATATAGGTTTCATTCTTCTCGATATTTCCGACCAAACCTTGACTGATTCTGGAGTTCAACTGGAGTTTCGAAGGGCCCTGTTTCTTAGAATAGAAATTGGTTGCGATGTCGTTGTAAAGGGCTTGGTGAGCTTCCGCTACAAGGAGAACGTCTTTTCCCACACCGTTACGAGCGGCAACATCAGGTGGCAACAGTGGATATTTCTTGGCCATGGCATCAAGCAATCGCCGAGAATCGATGAACGGTAGAAGAGCGACGCCCTGCCAAGCAAATTTCTTGCCATTTAAATCGACTGTAAAGTCTTCTGGATAGAAATCAATGATCTCACTTTCTGGGTCGGTCATCAAGTCATGAAACACCTCTGGAATAGCTTGTCTCGAAGCAGCTGGGAGCACACCCATGAGTTGTTCGAATGGCCTGAATATCTGGCCCTTCTCGAAGTGGATCTTCATATCCCCGATGTCGACGAAGTCTGCCGCGAAAGGTGCATAATGATAAGGATAGTACCAGTCCCAAGAAGGGCAGTCCTGGAAATAATAGAGCAAAACCCAAGCTAAACCTTCAACATATGCTCTTGCGACTTTATGGCGAAATTCAAGATCTGTGGGATCTACACCAAACTTTTGCTCATAATATCTATCAGCGTAACCTTCATCCCACAATCTTACAGTGTCGACGGGTGTGTCATCGCCGGGAGTCTGCGGTGTCCCTGGTTGGGGTGTCTTGCGACCTGGCGTACTGCCATCCTCATCTTCTATTACATCAGCCTTCCGCTTTCCAAGAGCTGATCCCGGCGTATGTTCTGGCTCTGCATTCGCAGTGACATCCGCGCTTATGTTAGTAGATACTGTGACATTAAGTTGACTCTTCAAGGCTGCAGCTGCACTCTTGTTGGCCAAGTTCGCCTTGTAGATCGTGCCACGATTGACCACCATGTCATGGGTCATTGTCTTGGCTTCTTTGGTGATGTTACCCGGGGCGAAGAGTGGCAACCCCGCAGGCGCATCACTATGCGAAGGGAGCCCGTTTTGTCTGCCATTCGAGGGCGAATCCTGGTTGGCCCCGCGACCGTTCCGCCCAGCTTCTTGAAGTTTGCGCCTCTTCGCATTAGCATCTCGTCGCTCCTCGGTCTGCTTTCTTCTGCGAAAAATAGCATCTTCTTGTTTGGCCAATCCATTGAGAATGAGTTGCGCTCTTCCTAGGTCAACATGCCCATCTTTTGTGAGATAACCACCCATGGTGGGGATGTTGTCACGCCATATTGCAATGAGGGTATCAATTCCATTTTCTCGAATCTCGAGACTGGGAAGGTGAGGTAAGAAGTCGTTTCCGACAAAGAAACACATAAAAACCCAATCATCTATGGCTCTTTCTAGATCAAACTTGAAAGGTTGATCTGGTACATAGAGCTCGGCCGCCAGATACTCGCGGAGGATCGACACGTGCAGCCAGATGAAGGGCTTGAGAGGATGAGCACCTTGTTTTTCATCAAACTCTCCTTGCTTTACTTTGGCCTCCCCAGTGCACTCTCTAGCTTCATGGCCAGCTTGGCCGCATAGGCGGCAAGTCCGCGGCTTGGAGTCTTGGGCGAAGACATCTTCTCGTAGAACACGGAAATGGGGTTCATGCGTTCCCAACCCCAGCATGATCAGATCAGCATCTAAGCCATAGATCACATGCCTAGTATTGGGATCATGCTCGGGGGAAGAGCGCTGGGCTCGGATGAATGCCATGATCTTATGTTCACCCTCGCCGGGGACGGTCGAGTCAGAAATGATAACTTTCATCTTGGCCCATGCCGGATCAGTGTTGAGTTTGTAGGCAACCCAATATCTCAGACTAGCAGCTAGGATGTCCATAAATGGTGTACCGGGAGTGATTTCATTGGAATCCCACGCCTTTTTCACTGTTGGCTCCTCAATAGTGCCGCCCTGCGACTTCAACATTTTGAGTAGTTCGGCTTTATCCTCCTCCTTCTCCTTCGCCTCCTGGGCAGAACGGAATCGCCGAGAGCGTTGCTGGTTCATCTTCGCGCGAGGAGCAACACCATCAATGGCAATCATCAGTAGCTTTCTTGGCCGGACCATATTGACGACTCTGTCGGTGTACTTGAAAATCTCCGTCATCATCTCCTCTTCGTCTTTGGGGGGAGGGCGATCCTCGGGATGCGAGCAAGGATGGACGATACCATTCATATCGAGATATAAATTGTCGAACTCTTCATTGTTGGGATTTGGACCCCGTGCATCGACGGGAATAACATGTCCGTCAATCTCTCGCGGCTGCTCTTCGATGACAGGAGCTAATAGAGCGCTAGAGGTCAGCATTCCTATGAAAAAAGAAAAAGGGCGAAAGAACTGTTCGACATGGGAGTACATACAGACAATCTTGGGGTACTTCTGACTCAACCATCTGAATAAAGCTGGAGATCACGCGGTGTTAGCTCGAATGCGCAAGGCAGGAAGAAGAAATGCGCACCTGGGACACCCATGCTGGCGATTTGCACGAGCTGTGTTGTGACGGAGATGGAGGTGCAGACTTCGTGAAGATCTCAAAGGGTTCTGTTGCCTAGCCCGCCAGGTATCGTGGATGCGGAGGGGAGAGAAGATGGATAGCTGCGACGGCGGTAATAGACCACATGGAACTCCAGTTTACCCTGGCTGCACAAGTATCGTACTTGAGTAAGGGAAAAAAAAGTTGTTGTCGAGGCGTGGACGTCGGAGGAGGAATGCCTCTCTCCACGCCTTGCCACTACTCCCTTAGGCTGGTAGATATTTTGAGAGAAGCCAAGCCAAGCGACGCGGTGAATGAGGTTAGCGCGGTTCGGCTGGGCGTTCTGTTTAGAGCGCGTTCTGGGGATATGGCTTTTGATGCTCGCGGAATATGAATTATGTGGCGCCAACGTTGACACTTCAACAACACCAACACCAACAACTATGAGACTGATATTCGATGGCAGATAGCTGTAGACCCCCGACAGAGCTATGTTCGCAATCGCAGCCACGCCCGCGAAACAATCGGTATCGGAAACTATAAACACACTTTCCAGCCGTCTGACTTCTTCTACACTCCTCGAGGATCGGCGGGCTGCTATATTGGGACTACGGAGTTTTGCAAAAGAGTACCCGGCTTCTGTGGCATCGGATTCTCTTCGAGCTTTAATAGGTAGCTTGAGGAAGGATGGCGAAGATGTGGATTCGGTCAAGATAATCCTGGAAACGTTGGTTTGGCTTTTCAACCCAAATGAGAACAGCCCTGAGGCCTCGGAAGAGATTGCCCTTTGGCTTGCAGATGAATTCACGCAGCGGCAAGATAACATTACGTTATTGCTAGACTTCTTGGACACCAATGATTTCTACTCCCGTCTCTACTCGTTGCAACTTCTCTCTGCAATCCTAGCGTCCCGAACAGAGCGAACAGAGGAATGCATATTTACGGCACCTTTAGGAATATCAAGGCTGGTGGCAATATTAGATGATAGGAGAGATGCTATTCGAAATGAGGGTCTCTCATTGCTCACATACCTGACCCCAAACTCTGCGGAGCTTCAAAAACTGGTCGCTTTTGAAAATGCTTTTGATCGCATTTTCAACATTATCAAGCTTGAGGGATCTCTTTCACAGGGCGATAGGATAGTGGAGGACTGTTTAATCCTCCTGGCGAATCTCCTTCGACTCAACGTCTCCAACCAATCATTCTTCAGAGAGACAGGCTCCGTGCCTAAACTTGCACATCTACTCAATGATGCTCTTGGTGACCAAAGTTCTGATGCTGACGTCGCCGAGTGGGCAAAATTGCAGAGAAATAGAAATATCTATGCACTCCTTGCGGTATTAAGATTGTTCCTTGTGCCGGGTGGTGTAGGCACACAGGCAAATCAGGCATCTTTCTGGCAGCATGGTATCCTGGACCAGGTTCTGCAACTAGCATTCAGTCGCTCAACAGAAATGCAGATAAAGGCAGAGGTGTGTACTTGCAATTGTCGTATGAGAATTAAAGCGTTTGTTGACTGTCTCGCGTAATAGGCCTTGACAACTTGTGCAGACTTGATCAGGGGAAATCCAAGCCTCCAAGAGGGCTTTGCCCAATTGCAAGTTACTTCGGTACTAGACGACCTACCTGCCGAAGAAAATGGTGCTCTCAAAGCGAACGGAACTCCAAAAGTCTACGTGATCGATGGTCTGCTTGATCTTACTCTGAGTGTATCGTCATTGTCGGCCTTTGACTCGCGGCTTGCAGCATGCCAATGTATAAAAGCATATTTTTTCAATCACCCAGCTATTCGACAACATTTTCTTCGTCGTGCAATTGATGGGCATACTTCGGGAGCCGATGAGACAGCTAATGTTCTGACAACAGTCCTGCAACCATTACACGATCACATCTCTAGTGATCCTTATCGGTATTGGTTTGCGGGGGTAATTCTCTTTCACCTCATCTTCGAGGATCCAATTACCAAAAGTCTAGCAATGGGCGTCGCAGAGGGTGATGCATCCAATGGCGAAGAGGTAGTGACCTGCATTCAGACCATCACAGCAAACCTCATTACCGGAATCCAAAGGCACGTGGATGAACGGGTTCTAGTCGCGTATTTGATGCTCTTGTGCGGATGGTTGTTCGAAGATCCAGATGCCGTCAATGATTTTCTTGGCGAGGGCAGTAACGTCCAGAGTCTTGTGCAGGCCGTATTGCACAGTACAGGTGATCGTCCAATTGTCCAGGGTCTTTGCGCGATGCTTCTCGGAATCGTATATGAATTCTCAACCAAAGATTCACCTGTTCCAAGAGCTACGATACATCCGATTTTAGTATCTCTCATGGGACGAGACCAGTATATTGATCGACTTACAAAGCTGAGAGGACATCCGTTACTGAGGGATTTTGAGGTTCTCCCGCAAATGCTAAGCTCTGCGCCAATGGGTGGCCTTCCTGAAGTATTCTTTGATAGATCATTTGTTGATTTCGTGAAAGATAACTTCAGTCGCTTCTTACGTGCAATTGACCGGGATCCGGGCATGGAAGTTCCGGTCATTGCAAATGGCGTTCAGAAAGGAATCTCCCGTGAGATGGTGGATTCCCTACGGTCGCAGCTTGAAGAGAAGGACAAAGCACTTCAGAAAGCCGAGCAAGATGTTCTCTCCCAGGAAAGGCAGTTAGCACAAGAACAGGCAGATCATCGGCGGTCCAAGGAAACCGCTGCTGTTGAGCTATCGAAGATCAAGAGTGTAAACGAGGCATTGCGAAGAGATCATGACGAAGAGATTCAGTAGGTAAACCACGTTATTTCGGCAGGTATATGCACTAACGTTGACCAGAAAACTACGCGCTGAGCATACTCGACTTGTGGAAGATCACCAGAGGCAATTGGAACATGTTCAAAAAACGGCTGAAGCCAATGTCGATCGTACACGGAGACGACTGGAGGCTGAAATGGCCGACCTCCGAAGTAATATCAGCAAATTAGAAGCAGACCTCGCAAAGGTACGCCCCCCCTAACGGCTTTTTATCTTATACTGATCTGCTCCAGGCGAACAAGGACCATCTCCAAGATCTTCAGAGTGCACATGATGAGTATACGACCAATCTAAACGAGCAAACAGCGCGTCTGAAGCTCGCAGAGGATAAAGCGAAGGAATTTGAGGAAAGAAGCGATACATTGAACGCAAGAGCGCTTAAAGCTGAGAAATCTGTGGCGGAGAAAGAGATTGAGAGACAAGCTGCTCAGAGCGAGCTTGACGATCTTTTAATGGTTTTTGGGGATCTGGAAGAAAAGTCTCAGAAATATAAACAGCGACTGAAAGAGTTGGGAGAGAGCGTTTCAGATGGGGAAGATGGAGACGAGGGCGAGGACGAGGACGAGGACGAGGGCGAAGATGAAGACGCTTGAAATGGAGTTGACTGAGGGCTGCTTCTCCGTTAAACGCCGAACATGAATAGTACGGCGTTCAACAGGCCGCGGAAGATATATACCAAATGATTATCATTCACAATTCTGGTCACTTGTTGTTGCGCTTCCAAGATTCTGGACCATGTAAGATATATGCTTGACCTTCCTGAATCTTAAACGTAGAGGCCCTGGTGCACCAGTTTCCAACCCCAGAAGACTAAACCACGTGAAACAATATTCCTTGTCCAAGTAGGTAGGTAGGTACGGGTTTACCCAAACAAAGTTCACAGGGAGGGGCCTTGCAACGAGGCTGAAAAGCATGAGGCTGGGCTCGGTTGCGATTGGCTGGAATTATGACTCTAACAATCGGGTCGAATTTTGAAATTCTTCTAATGGCGGGGCATATTGACCTAACCTCACCGTCGTCATAACACAACTGAAATATCCTGACAGTCTCGCAGCGCAGCAGGACCGGTAATTATTTGCACCGGAGCCTTTCTTTTATTTATTGTTTTGCTTTTAAAGTCCATAGAGGCTCCAGAGGCTTCTCCACCGCCCGCCACAAAAGCGATCATGTCTATCGACTTTCCAAAGGAGGAGGAGAACATCCTCAAGCATTGGAAAGAGATCCAGGCCTTCGAGACACAGGTTAAACTTTCCGAAGGTCGAGAACGCTATTCATTTTATGATGGCCCGCCGTTTGCTACGTAAGCCGCTCTCAATATAATACTTCCAGACACAAATTGTGAACTAATCTCATCCTATAGCGGACTCCCCCACTACGGCCATCTTTTGGCGTCCACTATCAAAGACATTATCCCTCGATACTGGTCTATGAAGGGCTTTCACGTTGAGAGGCGCTTTGGATGGGACACCCATGGCTTACCAATCGAACACGAGATTGACAAGAAGCTGGGCATCTCTGGGAAGGATGCAGTTATGAAACTTGGCCTAGCGAAATATAACGAGGAGTGCCGGGCAATTGTCATGAGATTCTCGACTGAATGGCGAACAACTATAGATAGACTCGGCCGATGGGTTGACTTCGACAATGACTACAAGGCATGTGTCCCTAACAGCTCTGACCGTTCATGACTGATGTGTGACAGACGATGGATCCGACATTCATGGAGTCAGAGTGGTGGGTTTTTAAACAGATATTTGACAAGGGTGCTGTTTATCAAGGCTACAGAGTTATGCCATATTCGACCGTGCTTACGACAGCACTCAGCAACTTTGAAGCAAATCAGAATTACCAGGATGTCACAGATCCAGCAGTCGTCGTGACATTCCCCTTGTTGGAAGATCCTTCCACTTGTTTACTCGCATGGACAACGACACCATGGACATTGCCTTCGCACACCGGCTTGGCTGCTCATCCAGATTTCGAATACATCAAGATCTTCGACGAGGCATCAGGAAAGAATTATATCCTCTTGGAAAAGCTGCTTGGTACTCTGTATAAAGATCCCAAGAAGGCAAAGTATAAGATTATCGAGAGGATCAAGGGTAGTGACATGCTTGGCTGGAAGTATGAGCCCCTGTTCAATTACTTCTACGATAAGTTCAAAGACTACGGATTCAGGGTTTTCAATGCTACCTACGTCACTGATGACAGTGGTGTCGGTATTGTCCATCAGTCACCTGCCTTTGGTGAAGAGGATTATAATGTGGCATTGGAGGCTGGCGTCATCAATGAGCGACGCCCTCCCCCAAATCCTGTGGATGAACGTGGCCACTTCACGTCAGAGGTACCTGATTTCGAAGGTCAACATGTCAAGGCAGCCGATAAAGCTATCATCAAGTACTTGAAAGGTACGGGAAGGCTTATCGTGGAGTCTCAAATCAGGCATAGTTATCCCATGTGTCCCCGGTCTGACACTCCATTGATCTACCGAGCGGTTCCGTCGTGGTTTATTAGAATTCCAGAGATCGTTCCTCAGATGCTTGAGAACATCGAAGGATCTCATTGGGTGCCTTCTTTCGTGAAGGAAAAGCGTTTTGCTAGCTGGATTGCAAATGCGCGTGATTGGAATGTTTCAAGGAATCGATACTGGGGCACGCCGATTCCTCTGTGGGTTAGCGATGACTTAGAAGAGAAAATCTGTGTTGGAAGTGTGGCCGAACTCAAGGAACTCAGCGGCTACGAAGGTGAATTGACGGATCTACATCGTGATAAGATCGACCACATCACCATACCAAGCAAGAAAGGCAAAGGTCAATTAAGGCGAGTAGAGGAAGTTTTCGACTGCTGGTTTGAATCTGGTAGTATGCCGTACGCCAGTCAACACTATCCTTTCGAAAACAAGGATAAATTCGAGAAATCATTCCCTGGAGATTTCATTGCAGAAGGTCTAGATCAAACAAGAGGATGGTTCTACACACTTCTTGTTCTTGGTACCCACTTGTTCGGAGTATCTCCCTTCAAGAATTGCGTTGTCAACGGGATTGTACTGGCTGAAGACGGGAAGAAGATGTCAAAGCGACTCAAGAATTACCCTGACCCATCTATTGTCATGAGCAAGTATGGCTCTGATGCTTTGCGACTTTACTTGATCAATTCACCGGTAGTCCGTGCAGAGCCATTGCGCTTTAAGGAATCCGGAGTCAAGGAGGTAGTTGCAAAGGTACTTTTGCCTTTGTGGAACAGCTACAAATTCTTTGAGGGCCAAGTAGCTCTTCTGAAAAAGGTAGCGAACGTTGATTATTGTTTTGATCCTGCTGCGGAAGCCACCAATACGAATGTCATGGATAGGTGGATCCTTGCAAGCTGTCAGAGCTTGCTCAAGTTTGTCAATGAAGAAATGGCTGGTATTATAGCTCTATTCTCTCGTTGCACCATAGTGGCTAACATGATTTAGGCTACCGTCTTTATACCGTGGTCCCTCGACTCCTTGATCTTATCGACAACACTACGAACTGGTACATTCGCTTCAACCGGAAACGTCTAAAGGGCGAACTTGGTCTCGATGACACAATTCACGCTCTTAACACTCTCTTTGAAGTCCTTTTCACCCTGACGAAGGGACTTGCGCCTTTCACGCCATTCATTACTGAGACCATCTACCAGCGCTTGCTCCCACATATTCCGGAGAGCCAACGGGGAGTAGACTCAAGGAGTGTCCATTTCCTGCCATTCCCAGATGTACGAGAGGAGCTCTTCGATGCGGAGATTGAACGGCGCGTTGGTCGCATGCAGCGAGTTATTGAATTGGCCCGAGTTTCGAGAGAACGTCGCACCGTTGGTCTGAAAACCCCTCTTAAAACACTGGTCGTCATTCATCCAGATCCGGTATATCTCGAAGATATCCGATCTCTGGAAGGTTACATTACCGAAGAACTCAACATCAGAGATCTCGTCCTATCCTCAGATGAGGCAAAATATAACGTGCAATACAGCGTTTCTGCGGACTGGCCGGTACTTGGGAAGAAACTCAAAAAGGACGTGCAAAAAGTGAAGAAGGCACTACCAAGCTTGTCGAGCGAACAAGTCCATGAATTCGTCCTCCAAAAGTCGATGTACGTCGATGGTATCAGACTCGAGGAAGGGGATTTGATTGTCAAGAGGGGTTTGAAGGAAGACGAATCTTCTAAGAACTTGGAGACTAATACGGATAACGACGTTTTGACTATCCTGGACGCAGAGCTCTACTCGGATCTTGCAGATGAGGGTTTGGCGCGAGAAATCATCAACCGGGTCCAGCGATTGCGAAAGAAGGCCGGACTGCAGCCCACAGATGATGTTAAGATGGAGTATAAAGTTCTGTCTGATCCAGACAATATCGGGCTCGCAAATGTATTCACTGGTCAGGCAAAGACAATCGAGAAGGCATTGCGACGACCAATTGACCATCACGTGGTCACGGGCGTTGAGGGAACAATCCCCGAGAAAGTAGAGGAAGGCGTTATCCTAGAAGAGGAGCAAGAGATTCAGAAAGCGGTGTTCTTGCTGAGGCTGTTGAAGCTATGATGGTGCACTCGGTGCGGAGTGATTTGTAGCTCAGAAAGATTGATGTTCCAAGACTCTAACGCTATCATAGAAGCTTTACCATTGCAATTCCTCTGAGGGGCCTCTGAATTACTCGACTCTCTTGCCACCCCCTATTACTTCTTGGCAGCGGCCTAGTCTATTGTGAGAAAAAGAAGCAGGAGAGGGTGACACAATATATGCATACCATGTAGCAATCCTTCAGACGCATGAATTCAGTGAGACATTTGTCCTTATGAACTGAATTGTAATCCGCCACAATGCATTTGCCATATACTGATGCCTGCATTGGTGTCAGTGACCGGGGGGGGATTCTGGAGTTAGGAAAAGGGATTACCTCAGTGGAGCATTTGGCAACAGCTTGTGCAAATTTATCAATTGGTCTGGTTCGAGCTGGCATTGAGGGGGTGACGCTGCAGTTACTGATCGGATCAGTAGACGTAGTGGAGGTTGAAGTCTTGAATAATATCTTCTCGTGATGGTCAACTTCGGCTTATGTAATATATACTAGAGCTTTTCCGGCTTAGCTCGAACCCAGCCAGAATTCCAGGGCGGCGCGTCAGATCGAGAGCGCGTTTAGA
Source organism: Amorphotheca resinae ATCC 22711 (assembly GCF_003019875.1). Classification (NCBI taxonomy): domain Eukaryota; kingdom Fungi; phylum Ascomycota; class Leotiomycetes; order Helotiales; family Amorphothecaceae; genus Amorphotheca; species Amorphotheca resinae. Next base: position 779,839 of record NW_020194474.1, on the reverse strand, counting down.
CAAAGGAAAACATCTAACCACCGACAAAACCATGAGAAAACCTCACTTGCAATCAAGCTCGCGTCGCTGGCGCGATTAGCACAATTGATATACTTACATCATGCGGTATCAGCCGTGTCAATCACCACCTATCTGCTAGCCATATGACTTCGAGGCGCCCATGTCGTCAGGAAGAAGCCCGCCGCAAGATGCTGGGAAAAATGTCGCCGGAATTGTTGAGCCTTTTTATACCAATGAAGATGTTGCCGTCTTGCACGATATCGTTGTCCTTGCGCAGGAACTACTGCCGAATCTCCCAGAGCGTGAACGACTTCCAACGAACGCTCTATTCAACGCATACTATGATATTCTTCCAAGAATTGGGGTCAATGCGGACCATGACAGCCGGTATGCTCGAATACTTTTCAAGATTGGGGGCTTGCGGGGCCAGGGGACGTTATACGAGAAGTTCGAAGAGATCCTTTCGAGAATGGGCATCCAGATCGAATTTGGTCTTGAAGACAACGAAGGGGTGTATAGTCAGCTCGAGGATTCAGAGACAGAACTCGGGAATACCGCAGCTGGGGTCACTTCACAGGACGAAAATAATCAACCACGAGGTAGGCAAAGACGCAATTCTGAAAGCTCGATCTGGGACCTTGGAAACGAACCGCTTTCCCACACCAAAGAAAGACGCAATTCATTTTCTTCCCTTGGAAAAGAACCTCGAACCACAGCCGACACGGGTCGACATTTCCTGCAAAATGACATACCCACGCAGCCATACAAGTCGGGTCAAACAATCAGAACAACTCAGAAAAATGGTGATCAGCCCAGGTCTATCGTTGGAGCCTGGGTAGCGTCGGGGCTTGAAAAACCACGCAGAGAACGTGGTCGCTCAGTCTCAACGCATACTAGTATGCGAATCCGCCGACAATCGCATTCGCTGGCACCTAGTGCCCATAGCCTCACGTCGATTTCTCGGTCAGATGAGTTTCAGGCTCCGAGCGAGATTACGGCTCTCACTTCGGGACTTGAACAACGGACATCTGATTCTTTGAAATTGTTTAAAGGCCATGTGTTGAACCATGGATCTAGTAATTTGATGCAAACGAAGGCCTCGCTCATACTCCAACATCATCTAAGCCTCTTGGCCAAAAGACAATTGCGTTCGTGGCGAGATAAGGCATTACAACTGCGGAATGACAATGCCATTCTTAATAAATTAGCCTTGGACCACGACAGGCGTGCCCTTCTCCATCAAGCAGTGGATACTTGGTATAACCGGTTCATAGAGAGGCGGCAGATTTTCGAAACAAAACAATTTTTCGCTCATCTCGAACAACGTGCGGTGGGAGCAAGAGATGGATATCTGCAGCACAGAGCCTTCTCACATTGGAGAAACTATGCCTTCGATGAAGTGGAGCGTACATCGATTGCTCGACGACACATTTTACGAACGCGGACCTTCAATGCTTGGCGAGATATTACAGCTGTCAATGAACTCAAAGTCCGCAGGCAAGTTAGCAAAAAATTCTTTAACATTTGGAAGCGCCACTACGGTTTCGTCTCCTCCAATCATGCTACAGCTATACAAAACTATGAGGCCAACCTGGTTGAGAAGATTTACAGGAAATGGGTTCGGAAGGTCTGGGATATCAAAGCGACTACATGGTGGGCAGAAAGCGCGAAAAAACGTGCTCTCTTGCATTGGACTACTGTTGCTCGGACTATCTCGGACCACAAACTTACTGCAGAGAATGAAAGATCTTTGCAGCTCGCATGGAATGCCTGGCGAGTCTGGAGAGCCAAAACCCATGACCGAGTCCAACATGACCAAGAAGCTAAATCTTTTTACCAGTCTCGTATCTGCTCGGTCGCGATCAGAAAGTGGCGCCGCGAGACGCGAGTCATCCCTGCAAAGAACACTCTACAGGCGGATGTGAATGTGCGACTAATTCGAGATACCTTTGCACTTTGGTTGCACAGATCGCGGCAAGAACGGCAAGCAGCTGCAGTTGATAAACTGAGAATTGTTCGCGAGGCCTGGACTAATTGGCGTCACAAGCTACGATTTCAAGTGCTTCGTGCTCGCGTTAATAGCCATATTGTTTTACAGTCTGTCTACAAATGGGTTCTTGCCGAGAGGTCGATACTAGCAAAGCGTCTGATAAACCAGAGACTTCTCTTGAAGTGCTTGCAGGATTGGGCCTATAGGTGGAAGGCCTTGAGGGGGCAAAAGTGGGATCAAGAGGATTTGGCTCAAGCTTTTGCAATGCAAAAGACCCGAAGTCTTACGCTTAGTCGCTGGCATTCTCGGACCCAAACCCAACAGCAGCGTCAGGCCGTCGCCGTGAGTTTTAATACGTCACGACTGTTAGGCGGACTACTCTCCCAATGGCAGGAACGCACACATCATCTGCAGCAACTAGAGCGATGGTCTCATAATGCCGAGTTCTATTTCCTTGGTTCAAAGAGTCTGAAACGTTGGAAAGTCTCAATAGAATCTGCAAAACGTGAAAAGCGCAAAGCTGCCTATGCTCAAGTCCGTCGAACGACAAAGAGGAATTTGGCAAGGGGCGTGCTCTTTGGCTGGCGTCATCAAGCACAAGAGATACTGGATCTCCGGGCTCGGGCATTTGATTTGAATCATAACAGGACAGTAATCATTGGCATGGACATCTTTGATCGATGGCGCGCTCGTACCGAGGACATTCAAGAGCTAGATTCTATCTGTCGAGAAAAGATTCTGCGAAAACGATTCATTGCATGGAGAGATCGGGCATTGGCCTTCCGAGATTTAGAAGTGGAGGCCATCATAAACTTCCAAGAACGAGCACAAAGTTCTGCCATCAAGAAATGGAGCCTGTTGGCACTTCAACTCAGAGCTCAGTCACGTTATGCATCCGAAATTCGAGAAAAGAACGTCAAGAGGTCATTCAGAAAAGCATTTGTTTATTGGCAACAAAGAACAGCGCAAAAAAGACCCATTGAAAGCTCACATCGAGAGGCTCACAGTCCGTTGGGAACCACCGCTAGAGCGGAAACTTGGTCTGAATTGGGTGATGCTGAGATCGATGAATGGGCAAAAGGACTGGATGAAGTCAACGCATCTACGCCTATTCCTGGATATCTGAGAACACCATCTAAGAGAATGGAACGGGTAACGGCTGCAGCTGCGAGGTTCTCATCTACGACGCCGAGAGCACCCCTTCCGTCCCCATTTGAACGACATTTGCGCGCTCAGTACTCGGGTGGAATGTTACCACTACTTCGAAAGGGGCCTGGGAGGAGTCACTTAGGCATGGGGGCCGAGTTTGCAGATATTGCCGCGACGGGTGTGAATGATGACCATGAAATTACGTGAGAATTGGATTGCGGATGGCATGGGCTCAGCCATCAGATATTGCGGGAATATCCAGGGGAGTTTTGGAAGATGGCGTTTTGATTCGTATGGAGCGTGAAAGGATACCCTGTTCGTTAGCAATTCGGAGTAGATAAATATTCATGTACTCTATTATTCTATCCGGGGCGGGGGACCTGGTTTACTAAGTAGGACCTACGACAGTGGACGCAATGTTTTGGTGGTCAACTAGAGGCGGCTCTGACAAGAAAAGCGGGCTATTGTTCTATGTAGTAAGGCAGGCCCAGAACTTCATGTATCTATACTTCATAATCCCATAAGTACCTATGTCTACCTTGTTTGTTTCTCCAGATTATACCAATTTTGAAGTACTGCAATCTAATGGTTAACAGTTTAGGTAGAACTGGTTGATACGTTAGGTGTGGCGTACATCGTAGAGAGTACGAGACCGTGGCCTCGCGTAGCCTTCTTTTGCCGATCATCAGACAACCTCCCTAGCTGGAGCTCTCCCAGAGCCTTCGACTTCGACCGCGTCATCCCCGCTCCTGGCAACCAAGCATTAGAACTACATTTTGACCAGCTACATTGTCTAACGCAGCGCGTCAAACGGGACCTTTAAAAGCTACATGCCTACAATTTCTGCGGTTTCTTAGGAGCATGCCCGGCAATGCTCTGTGATCAATAGCATGCGAGTGCTTCCTGGAAAGCCACAGGCCAAGCTCCAAGCTGTCTGTACGGGCTTCTGGGGCGGTATTAGGCTTATTGTAAGCTGAGATAAAGCCCTGCGAGTCATCATCTTTCATCTCCTAATGCGTCCGTATATAGACATATATTACTGGAAATGCCTTCGTCATCCTCACAGGCCCAGGCACCTTATTGCAGACGATCTACGATGATGACGACGTTCGCCTCGAAGCAATTGCTATTGATGAGGCATCTGGGAAGATAGCAACATCTGCCGGATCTAATATTCGTGTCTACAAGCCTTATGGGCATTCCGAGGATGCTTTGCAGGTAAGTCAATGATTACCCTACAATTCCCTCGGCGGTTGCTGATCAGGCGCAGTGGTCGCTGCAACATAGTTTCACCGTCGATGAAGCAGAAGAAGGCTCTGCTACTACGCTATCATGGGGCATAACGGAGGAGTTGCTCGTGGGGGGCGCCTGGCTTACCCTTTTTTCTACCTTGGATACACCGAAGCCCATCTGGAAGAAGCAACTTGCTAATTCAGCCAAATTCGCCAATTTCTCATACGATTCGGCGTACATCGCCTCCACCGGAAGATATGATCGACTTGTGAAGATTTGGAGAAGGCTGTCATTTGGTTCAGACGATACGCGCTTCGATTTTAGCTACCTTCCTCACCCCGCAACAGTTACCAGCATGCACTGGCGCAGACCCTATCATGTAGACCAAACAATCGACAATGTATTATACACTATATGTGCAGATAATGTGGTCCGGATATGGGCTGCGACAGATCCTCATGGGTTGCAAATATTACAACTTTGGGCACAGATTGATTTGAAGGAGTCGATACAACCTCGAGGGCTTGTTGATGCTCAAACGTCAAACTTCCGATTTGCGTTCGTGGTCGACGGGCGAGATTTCATGCTTGCTACTGAACACGCTGTTCAAGCAAGGGTATCCGGCAATGATAAGGATGACCATAGTCTTTCCCATCTGATCGAGGTTGCTAATCGAACCCCTGAGATTTGCGTTGTTTTGGATGACCGAGGACATATGTCAGCCTGGGGCCTGGAGAGTGTGGGATGTAAACCCAGACAGATCACAAACATATTCAATGTTGCGCATGTGGATGGTTTAGATCTGGGCCTCCCTAATTCTGCTGGGGATGATTTGAGCCACGTCCAGTTTTATAACTTCTGCAACCCTTCCGGGGGCGGGCTTAATCTTCTTGTTCACCATTTCGACGGCAGGATAGATTTCTTCGAGGGCGATGTCGCCGATCTGTTCGATCCATCCCCGAGACCTACTCGTCTTGTCTGCAAAGCAACGTGGACAGGACATTCCGCAGGCATAAAAAAAATAGTCCGCAACGTTAGTGGGCGAGCAGTTGTTTCACGAACTGACGGGAACGAAAGCATCGTTTGGAAGCATATGAACTCTGGAGGTAGGACTTCGTTTGTCCGCCAAAGTGTCATTACCGAAAAAGACCATATTCACAGGATTTGTGTTCTGAGAGAAGGAAATTATGTCGTATATCTGCACCATAGCCGAATAGCCTTGTGGGATACTCGGGGTTCCGAGGGGGTGTTGCTGTCGACCAACGAGTATTCTTCTATTGGCAAGCCTCTATGCATTCTTATGCTACCCAGAGAGAGAAAAGGAGGTCCTATTGCCCACGTAGCCACAATCACTTCAAAAATGAAAGGAATCGTCTGGGAGCTCCGACTACCACAAGGGCGGGAAAATGGTACCGAGGTGAATGGCTCTCAAGAAGCATCTATTCGCGAATTTTGTCGATTTGATCTTGGCGAATCTGATGACTTGGCATATGTCCTTCCCGTGGATCCAGCTGGATCGCCTCCAACAATTGCTGGGTTCCTAGATACCTTTGCAAGAGATGTTGCTATTTCATACACTCATTCAGGCGTGCTCCGATCGTGGACAGCCAGAATTGATTTGGTTTCTGAGAGAGTGGATTGGTTGGAGACCTGCTCTGTCGATACTGGGATTCATGAACCTGCTCTGGCTAGCGGTAGTTCCCTGCGAAAAGCAGCCCTCGTAGACTCGAGCAGGTCTAAATTGACCATATGGGATGTTCGGGGTGCTCAGCTTGAATTTGCTCAAGACTACGAGACCCAAGACACGATCAAAGACCTGGATTGGACTTCGACTCCAGATGATCAATCAATCCTTGCCGTGGGGTTTCAATATCGAGTTGTTCTGCTAGCTCAGATGCGCTATGATTATGTCAATAAAGGCCCAGCATGGGCCTCGATCAGAGAGTACAATATTCGAGATCTTACGCCACACCCGATCGGTGACTCGACGTGGCTGGGGTCTGGGAACCTCATTATTGGAGCCGGCAATCAACTCTTCGTTTATGACAGAGATGTTGATCTATCCGCGTCTGCAGTAACCAGCCTTAGACTCCCCCGCCGCAAGTCTTCTTGGGATCTCTTCGAAGTTGTGACCCGGCTGAACGGACCGCTTCCAGTTTACCATCCCCAGTTCCTTAGCCAGTGCATTCTTGCTGGTAAAAGCACTCTTGTTCAACGTATAATTTTGACGTTATACAAAACTCTGAAATACTTCGTGGATGGGGATTTCATGGAGAATTATCTTGGTATGAACTTGGACGAGTTTTATACTGATACTGAGGTGAGTCTCCAAAGTTTAATGACTTTGTCTAGAAATACTGATTTTCGGAGCGAATATCTTCGTCAGCAGGAAACAAGGTGACTAAATCGTTCAGTTTCTCCGCTGATGAAGATGACGAAGAGGTTGAGACGGTAACGGAAAATATAGCATCAGCTATCAGTGAAAAGCTCACAATAATTGCTCTCCCGCAGCTCTCACGACAGGAGCAGATCTACCTGGCTCATATCGTAGAGTGTGTTGCAACCGTGGAAAAGCAACGGCGGTCAATGGATGATAATGCCGCTAGATTTATGCTCTTCTTCCGCCAGTCTGTATTACAAATGGGCCGAGCGAATGAGGTAGTGCTGTCGTGGAGAGAGATTAATTGGGCATATCACAGCCACAGCCAGGATATCTTGGTGGATATGGTATCTAACCAGTTTCACGGCAAGATGCTGTGGGAACACGCGCGAAACAGTGGCATGTTCATGTGGATGACTGATTCAAACGCCTTGGTAAGTGATTCGTGTCAATCTGTTTTCCAAAATTAGCTAACTAAGCTATGTGTAGAAGGCTCAGTTCGAGATTATTGCACGGAATGAATACACGAAAAGTGACATGAAGAATCCCGTTGATTGCAGCTTATTTTATCTTGCCCTGAGGAAAAAAGCTGTTCTCCAAGGGCTGTGGCGCATGGCTTCTTGGAACCGTGAGCAAGCCGCGACGATAAGGCTTCTTTCAAACAATTTTCAGGAAAAAAAGTGGAAGACTGCTGCATTAAAAAATGCCTATGCACTACTCGGAAAACATAGACATGGTTTGTATTACATTCTCCAAACTTGGAATCAATATTGACTATGGGATTAGAGTATGCCGCAGCCTTCTTTTTATTGGCAGATTGTCTCAAGGATGCTGTTAATGTGATCTTAAACCAGCTGAAGGATCTTCAGCTCGCAGTAGCAGTTACTAGGGTTTATGAGGGCGAGCAAGGACCGGTACTGAAAGATCTTCTTCAAGAAAAGGTTCTGCCGTTGGCTGCCCAAGAAGGGAACCGATGGTTGGCCTCCTGGGCGTTTTGGATGTTACATAGAAGAGATATGGCTGTGCGAGCGTTGATTGTATGGCATTCCTCTCTTTCAGCATCATCGCCTCTACTGACTTTCCTTACCAGTCGCCCGTCTACACATTACTTGAAAGCCCACACCCAGGTCTGCAAGCCAAGCTATTTCTCACAGATGATCCCGCACTTGTTGTACTATATTCCCAACTTCGACAAAAAACCCTGCAGACCCTTCGAGGAGCATCAAAAGTAACGCCTAAAGTTGAATGGGACTTCGTGCTGCACAATGCTCGTCTCTACGACCGGATGGGCTGTGATCTTCTAGCATTAGAGCTTGGTATGTTACTCCTTGGCTTGTCGTCAGCCGCCGGGATCTAGCTAATAATACTTATTTCAGTCCGGAATTGGGAATTTTTACAGCCTGCGCCCACCGTCTTCGAAAAACTAGATGGAGTGCCTGATCCTCGACAAATGCTGCGTAGGCGCAGCTCACTAGTAGTCGCGGACCTACCAGTGCCTAGTTTGCTGTTAGATATGAAAGCTAAAGGTGCTCCGCCAAGCGTGTTTGAGGAGCCTGAAGCTAGCTCTTTGCTGGATAGCTTTGGGTTTTAATGTTACCTAGTATAAGGGCAGAGTAGCTTTGGGGTTGGCATTGGGATTGCATATATATGGTGTCTATCATGTTGTAATAATACCTACAGGTTGTACCACTGGATGACTATAGCGATAGGGAAAAGGTCTGGAATGTATAGTATTGGATTATATATGTTCTGATTGCATTTTCTGCGCAGCTTGCAGGCTAACTTGAAATACTGGACTAATTGATGACTGGGTCCCGACTGATCTGTAAGAATTTGTTATTATATAGGAAACCGAATGATAGCTTTGATGATAGAACCTCAAAGGCAGGCGGGCAATGTAGCACTTAAGTGGACACGAAATTCGAATAAGGATTATAGTATTCATTGAACCCTCATTGCAAATCATAGGCGCAGTATTCTAAAGATGCGGAACGTTCGCGCTTGCCAAAAGCAAGTTCACAATGCTGACAACCCCTTCGCCCAGTATCAATCCACTTGCCAATACTACTATTGGAGTGTCTTCACGGCGTCGATAAGACCGCCAATACCAGTTGATAAAGCCACCAATTGCTCTCGCTAATGTAAAAGAGGGCACGTTGTACATTCCTGCACTCAGGTTAGTGATAGTCGGGTGTTTGGTCTGCTTGCTAGGAGAACTTACCAACGGCAACGGCAATCCCGCCAGGGATATAAGGATGCCAGCGCTTTGCCACGCCAGCCACCCTAATGACGGTCGTGATGGTAAAAATAATAGCAGCACCGAGCGCCCATTGCCACGCCATGTGAGGCAGCCCTTTGCCGGTAACCAGTCTCGCGGTAAAGATCCAGACATAGCCCGTGGGGACCTGGAACAGAGACCCAGGGACCTCGTATACACTGGTATATAACTTATAGATCAGCGCGCTCACGACCGCTCCAACGGCGGATCCAATCATCTGACCCCAAAACTGCGCATTAGGGGCAGCGCCCATGAGATGCCCTGTCTTCAGATCTTGCATTAAATCGCCTGCTTGGAGAGCGCCGGCTTCGGAGACAGCACCTGCGATCAGATTGACGAGGACGGAGTTCTTGTTGGATTGCGGGATTATGAGGGCGAAGAAGAGCTGGGCTAGCTTGCTGATCCCTGAGACAGGATTCAAGTCTGTTTCTCCCAGGGCTCGGACTCCCATGATGGAGAGGATGAGGGCCATGAAGACAGCCGTTATGGTGGCGTAAAGGGGGACGAGAGCTCCGAATACTATTCGAATAGCGGCTACGCAGAAGACGATTGAGAGGACTAGACCAATGACGACGGTCCCGTTGCTGACCAGATGTTCTGGAGGAGCATCGGGCTCAGGGAGATCTTTTACCCCTTCAGGTGAGAGATCATTGGTTGAAGGATAGCTTCGAGGGCTTGAACCGACTACATCGACAATTGTAGGTACTCCCTCACCTCCAGCGATAGGAGCGTATCCTTTGATTGACTTCCCAAGTCTTATTTGCAGAAGATCTTTCCAGTGTCCAGACTTAATCTTGCGACTCACTTCGCCTATGTATTCTGGACCATGGATAAATAATGGGTGAAAGGCGATATAACCCAGACTGATCACGGAATCGGCCAACATGATTGCCAGCGAGACCCAAACGATCCATCCCTTGGATCCGGTCTCCCAATCGTCTACAGGACCCGATGCCCACCCTTTGCTTTTCGCCAACGGCGAGAGTATTCCCCATCCGACAATTGCTCCAAGAAGCATGTGTGTCGTCGTCGCTGGGCCCATGATAATGCCCTGGCCGACGTAGGCTAGGGATGGGTTGAGCGTCCAAAGCCAGGTCTCAGCGAGAGAAAATCCAAAAATGGGCAGGTTACGAAGTATTGGGAAGAAATAAGTGGCAAGTGTATATAGGCCAGATACTGCGAATGATATCACAAGGAGCTGGACCTTGGACTTCCAACTGCCCTGCTGACTTTTGATTATATCTTCAACATCTGCTGAGTCGTTATCTGGATATGGCTCCGGGAGGGTTTCGTCTTGCACTGCGGGGTCTCTGGAAGTCGCGCGAGAGATAGGTCCATCAACAGTCGCCTCTTTCCCATGTAGCACCCCAATCATCAAGGCCGTTGCGGTCCCCGATGGAAACTTGAGTTTCTCGCGGATGATGACCTGTCTCCGCAGAGGCACAGCAAATACCACGCCGAAGAAGCAGAGTCCCAAAGCCCAGAGTATAAGTTTCCAAAGACTCAGGAAGATAGGGCCCTGTTCTTCGGGCTTCAGCATATAATTCAGTGCGGGCATGACCCCAACAAATCCACATCCCAATGGCATCGTCCCCATCGATCCGGCCACTGTCTGTACCAACACGTTTTCGACGGGCGTAAATGGGAAATCGAGGTGTTTGGCCAGGGTCTTGAAGAAGCCAAATCCAATCAAGGAGGCTGGCATGCTCATACTCGACACCCAGCCCGTTTGTAGCCCGAAGTACATGTTGGAGAAGCATATGATGAGGCCCACTCCCAGGCCTACCAAGATGCCGCGAACGGTGAAATTCTGTCCTTCGCTGGCATGGCTCGCGATGAATCGGCGAGCTTCACTTCTTCGGCGCCGGGGCTCTCGTGCATTGGCGCCATCATCTTCGTCGCGCAAGGTTGTATGGGCGCTGGGGGAGATGGACTGGTAGTCTGGGCCCCGTCGCAGTCCTCTGTCGGGCGCCATGATGCTGTACAGATGGGGATGTTATTACAAAGGGGGAAAACTCGGGGACGGATTTGGATCGGACAAATACATCGAGACGGCGGGGGATTTCGTCATTTAGACACCTGAGGCATCGACACCGTCCAGAGTTGATATCAGTTGAAGAGTGGGTGTGAGCGGCTCACTGCTCACGCTTCACTCTTCATTTTTTAAGCCTTCCGCGATAATCGATATGTTCTTGGTAATCATCGATTCGTCATCTCGTCAACAGGGAGTTGAAGGCCTGGCGATAGATAAGCGAAGCGAGCCTATGATTGATTGATTGACTGTACATGCCTTACTACCTAGCTGAATGCTTAACTACCTACCTTATGTACCTATGTTGAAGGAAAAGGTACTTGACAAAGAACGGCGATAAGAGAACCAGGATTTGAGGTGTCAGGAGGACACATGCAAACTGTATCTCTTTGAAACTTAGGCGGATATCTGGAGAGCAGCAAGAGTAAAGACATCCTAAGTTTTACCTTACCTTAAATCGCGGTTTTAAAACAATGCTACTGTCTATGTGGTCGTCTTTTCTTCCGGTGCAAGTCAATTTGTAGGCGGGACTATGATTATTATTAATGCTTCTCTTACCACCACATTCCATGATGGATTCCGCGCAGCAAGCACGACTATGAGCCATATCGGTGAAATGCTCTGTAAGAAATAAATCGAATTCGCTATAGTAATGTCATCCCCCCCCCTTTTCCCCTCCCTCTCCACGCTGAAAACCCGCTGAACAGAGAGCCAAGCGGTATAATAACTTGATAATCCTCGTGGAACAGCAGATGAACTCGTATTTCTCCATCCTCTCCCCGTCCCTAATTCGTATTTTCCACTTCCCCAAGACCAGAACCTTCGGACACCTCGTGAATCAATCTCTTCTAACCCGCCATATTTCCCGCTCGAGAGTTTCGCGCAAGCTTCGCCCGTCCCCCCTAGCGTCCCTAAGCCCCCAGAGCCTCATCTCTGCATTATTGAACCTTACCCCATCGGTCCAGTTCCGTTGCTCGTCACCGTTTTCTCTACCACCATACAGACCTCGGAAGCCCTCGTTTAATAAGCCGATTGGAGAATTAGATCTTCCTACCGGGCCTCTCCGAGATGGAGTAACACTCCCGTGCCGAGACCTCGAGGAGGAAATTTCGTCATTAGCACCATCGCCGGAGCGAATTAAGTGAAAGCCACTCCTAGCCGGTGCAGCCACGGGCGCGGTATACGATGGATGAAAGCGAGACTGGTGTCGTGACTCGGGCAAATGAGCTGGAGTCTGAGGTTGCGTTTCTGGAGATAATCCATCATTGTAGACATGATAGCTACGAGAGGGTGTTGGGGGCTTATGATTTCTTGAAGACCGACTGGCTTTGTTTTGATGTGGTGTAGGTAATGGCGATGTTGACGGCGAGGGTGAACGGCGACGGCCTATTGGCGAACGGGTCCTGTAAGAAGATATGAGACGTGCAGCAGAACGCAAAATACTTCTCGGGCTGGGGCCACCACCGTGCTGATAGAGTCAGCATACTGGTGAGAAACGAGGGCTTCGCAGAACTCACAGCTGGACTCGAAACTACTTCTTCGCCACTCCCCACAGTTGGAGGACTAGCCTTTGGACTTGAAGTATTGTGATAGCGTCCAGGAGAGCCTGTAGAATCATCCCTGGCTGGACTAGCCGATGGATTATTTCTAAACCGGTATTTGGGTAGTGCAGGCAGAGTCTGTGAAGGCAAAGTCTCTGCTCTTGACACACTTCGAGAGACTGCAGAAAATGGCGGTGGCAGAGGCAGCTGTGGGGAAGAGGAGAGGGACTCCCTTATGGGTTCCGATCTCTCATCACTATCCAGGAGTGGCAGGGGAGCTTCATCATCTTCGAGTATCTTTGAAGAGGACGAATGGACATTTGAAACGACCCCTGTACTTTCCAGAGAGCATCCACGCCGCTCTTCCTGTAAACTAAGGTTGTCTGGGGGGCGGGGTGTGCTGCCCGTCGTGGAGCTAGATGATATACGATCATGTTCATAAGATGCGCTAGCACGCTCGGATTCATCGAACGAGAAGCTGTTTGTTTGGTGTCTGAATGTACGTGCTGGTCGTCTAGCGGGTTGCCCAAATATAGTCCCAGGTGTATTGTGCCCCTGAGTTAGTCGATGGGCAAGACTAGATGTTGGGTGATGTTCCGGAGAGCTAGACACATTTTCAGAGCGGAACAGAGGTGACCGGGGAAATGTCCGCGTCCGTGTTCCTCGTGTCTCGTGAAACTCAAGGTGTTGAGGGGTGGAGTTATCCTCAGGAACTGTAAGTCAATGAGCATAATCCACAATGTGAGACGTAGCAAGCGAACCAAACGGTGAAGACCGCTGCGACGCATCAGCAACAAGCTGCTGTGTTGGGCTTTCGACGAAACCACCATAATGAAACTCGTCTTTTGGTGGCGAAGACTGTTGTGCTTCAATCGATGCATTCTCTGGAGATTGTTGTAGTCCAATTGAAAGATACCCATCTTGGTCTTCGGACAAATCTGTAACCGTGGAATATTCTACATCCACCGCCCTGGACGATCCAGGTAAGCCAAGAGACGGAGGTTCTTCGTCCCCACGGCTCCCAAGACCGGTATCAGATGTTGGACGGCCCACTGTTCGGATTGCCAAAGCACGCAGCCCGCATCTTATTGTGTGTACGGATCTCTCATCCGCCTCAAGTGCCAGGCGCCGTCTCTGGCGGGTCTCAAAGTCCTTGAGATCACTTGGACCTAGGATAATGGCTGAAGCAGGGAGACGAATCATGATTCCATTAACTTCAAGAAAGAGATGCGAGAAGAGTTGGTATACTTGAAATGGAGTAATAAGAGTGCTAAGTTGGAGAAGGAAAGTATCACTATAAAGTATACAGTAAAAGTAACAGAACTTGTTGAGAAGGCTAAGTTGATTGAGAGCACCTGCCCTGCGCAACTTGACCAGTGACGATTGCCCAGGGGCATCACTGCGTTCACATGGATATATTTCATTATGATCGCCTGCTGGCTATCTTTGATACTAGGAGATACAGCTTGAAATCAGCGCTGCGGATCAGGTATTGGGAGTCAATACCTTGACGGTCGAAAGAGGACGCAAAAGGGATGGCAGTTCAAATCGACTCAAGAAATGGGGGTCGTAGTTGCAGGACAGGAAATTGAGGGAAGTCATTGATATCTCTCTCCAACGTTCTCTCGTCTGGATAGAAGCCGTCCTTCAAGCGCGGCGAGGCTGGAGGCGATAGGAGGCAGGAAGAAAGGTTTCCGTTACCTCTCCCTCTCTCCCTTTCTGTCTCACTATTTTATCTTCCTTACCTTAACCTCCTTCTTTTTCTTCCCTTGGAGCCAAGCTCTAAAGAATACCCCGGCCTCGCAACGCTCGAAAACCCGAGGGCCCTCTGAGGGTGGGGTGCTGCAATGTGTCAACGGGAAACCTGATTACTAGTATAAGCCTCCGAGAACAGACAAGATGACGGTACAGGACCACAGGTATACGTACTGTACCTGTCTAAATATATCCTCCCCTCCGCATCACCACCAGTCGTAGGTAAGGTCTTGATACGGTCCCAGGAACCTGATAAATACCGCAATAGGTACAATCAATATGCAATAAATATGCATTACCTTAGCCAGTAAATGGAATAAACCAATAAATACAACGCGCGGCAAGTAGCGAATACGTCGCCCAGGCGCCTTAGGCCGCGGGGCCTTGTCGTGGGTCCTGGACTCCTCCCTCACGGCTCAGGTCTTCGACAGACAAGAGAGAGAAAAGGAGAAAATGAGAAATGCAAATGCAATTAAATTACCTGACAAGTCCAAGTCCCAATATGCAGTCGATCGTCGTGGCAGAAAGTCAACCCGTGTTGCTTCATCTCGTCTATTCCAACGCGTACTTATAATAGAGTAACTATGCATCTGAAATATTTAGTTCCAGCGCTGCTGTACTGTGCGTGTCTCCCTCTCCCTCCTCCCTCGCCATCCCGCACCTCACCTACCACCTTACCTTGCCTGACCTCGCCCGTGAGAACATTCCCAAGCCCAATAAGTGGCCATCCACATCCTCCAGCGGCCTCTCTTGGTTGATCGTGCATGATTATGATATAGCCAAGGATCGGGAGGGCCACAGCCACCGCCGCACCTTGCTTCCCGGCGTCATGGAGGGCGACTTGAGCCTGTCCCAGTCTCTGGGTGGCTTGCGCATTGCGAATCCCGACGATTCCTCGCCGCCGGCCTCACGAGAAGCACAAGAGCAAGTAGATGTGTCTACGCATTCCCAGGTCGGGTCGTCCACGAGTGCGAGTTCTCCCGCGCCGACTACGGATTTGAGAGAAGTTCGCACCTCGACCGACCCTCCTCCTCCAGCCGACCCCCCATCACAATCACGAAGACACTCGATATTCAACATCCTCCGCCGCGGAGAGTCTCCTTCAGAGTCTCCTCCCTTATCACGAACGCCCTCTCAAAACCCCGACCTCAAGCCGCCAAATACACAATTGGACCGGAGCAGTACTGAACCACCACCTAAGATACAGAACGACCCCCTAGCACGGGCCGCGGCCGCCAAGGCATATCGATCGATGCCGTTAAGCCATCAGGCACAGCAGCAAGCCCAGTTTCCTCCATATCAATCGAACGCACCGCAGAACGGCAGTAGAGGCTACTCTCCTGTTCCTTCAACTTCCCCTTCTCGTCCCATCTCGGGAGTCTACGCCCCACAGCCTCCTCCTAACGCGATACCAACTCGAGAACCTAGCCAATATCGATTGCGCAGTGAATCATCCAAATCCTCAATCGGTGGCATACCAGCTAGAAGCAATTCCAGAGCTGCTGGTACAGCTATGCAGGCCGGCGTCCCGTCGAGAGAACTAAGTCACAGAGATAGATCATACGCTCACAACCAGCCAATACCAGCGGGTAACAGGCCTTTACCGCCGAGACGGAGCTCGAGAGGACCGGGCGGATCTCACACAGACACAATGGCACCAACTCCATCAAATGGCTCTTCGCCGATGTACGACATTGACGGGAATGCAATGCCCAGCAGCGAGGAGTGGAAGGATAAGGGTGCGGCGGTAGGTGTTCGAGAAGAATATGACGCGAATGGGAAGTTGGTGTTGAGGCAGGTCAAGAAAGGTGTTCGAGATTTTGTTTTTGGTCGCACCTTGGGTGAGGGATCATACAGCACAGTGCTGCTGGCTACGGATAGGCAGACTCTGAAAGAATACGCGGTCAAGATCCTCGACAAGAAGCACATAATAAAGGAGAAGAAGATAAAATATGTGAATATCGAGAAGGATACGCTGAACCGGTTGATCGAACATCCAGGTATCGTTCGACTCTACTACACGTTTCAAGACAGTACGTCGCTATACTACGTTCTTGATATCGCCAGTGGAGGAGAGCTTCTGGGGGTGTTGAAGAAGATCGGATCGTTCGACGAGGAGTGCACAAGGTTCTACGGTGCTCAGATTCTTGATGCCATAGAGCATATGCACAACAGAGGTGTGATCCATCGTGATCTCAAGCCCGAAAACGTATTACTGGACGATCAGATGCACATCAAAATCACCGATTTCGGGACCGCTAAGTTGCTCCCGGATCCAAGGCAACCGAAGGACCCTACCAAATCATATGATATGGCTGCTGATGAGGAGGAGTCGACGAGAGCCCGCTCTTTCGTTGGCACTGCTGAGTATGTAAGTCCGGAACTCTTGACGGAAAAGAATGCCTGTAAGGCAAGTGATTTATGGGCTTTCGGGTGTATCATATATCAGCTCTTGACTGGAAGACCGCCTTTCAAAGCTTCAAATGAATATCAGACTTTCCAGAAGATTGTTGCCCTGGACTACGAATTTCCTCCTGGATTCCCGCCAGCGGCCAGAGATTTGGTGGAGCGACTGTTGGTTCTCGATCCGCAAAGGCGATTATCGATCGAGCACATCAAGAACCACGAATTTTTCAAAGGAATCCAATGGGGTAGAGGTCTCTGGAGGATGAAGGCTCCCAGGTTAAAGCCATATATCCCCCCAACACAGGAGCCTACCCTCATCAAGCTCAACGGATATTCAAGTGCACCGCAGCCAATTTCTACATCTCGGGCTCAACAGCCGTCGAACTCTTCCAATGGCAACTCAAGGCCACAGCCTAGGATCATCACCGAACTCCCTCCCCCAACTCAACTCGACATTGAATGGTCGCCGGTCCTTACGCGAAGCAACGAGCGTATACTGAAGTTAGGTAATTTGATGGTGCTCTCGACTCCTTTGCCGCACAGCCCAAATTCGAAAGGCGAACACGGCGAGGCTCACGAGAAGAAGAAATTATCAAGGTTCTTTGGCGGTAACACAACTAAGAAGAGACAAAGGCTCGTTATGGTAACTTCAAGCGCACGTATCATTTTGGCTGCAGCTGGGGGTGAGGAGAAGAAGACGAAACTCGAGATTTCTCTTCTTAGTCCAGACTGTTCGTGGCGAACTCAAGTCGATGCTAAAGGGCAGACGGTGTGGTGTGTGGATACAGTAAGTTCAGGTTTCACCTCTGCCAAGATATCAAATCTAATTTTAGTAGCGAGGCACACACTATACCTTCGAGGATACGAAATCTTCGACGACGACAAATGACCCC
Source organism: Amorphotheca resinae ATCC 22711 (assembly GCF_003019875.1). NCBI lineage: Eukaryota > Fungi > Ascomycota > Leotiomycetes > Helotiales > Amorphothecaceae > Amorphotheca > Amorphotheca resinae. The sequence continues at coordinate 762,182 of NW_020194474.1, read as the reverse complement.
TCAAAAAGCTCGGCGCAAGAATGGATCGAGTCTATAGAACGTGCCAAAGACCTTGCGCTTTCTCAGAGCATGGTCGAATCCTACAGCAGTGACACTGGTTTTGATATGCAATCAAACGTCTCAAGTCCGAGCAGCACCCTACGCGGAAATAGCATCTACCCCGAAGGCTACAATGTGACTGATCGTGCGGGACGGAATGTCCTGACGAAGAGCCAGGCTAGCCTTGCAGAGGAGCCTGGCGAGGGGAAGGCTGCTAATAAGAGGAATCGTTTTAGTAAAAGGGCTTCTAAAAGTGGTCTGTCTACGCCGTTTTGATAGTCGTCTCATGAGCACATGTAGCCTTGGCTCTCCAAAGGCCATCGCAACATTTTGTCTTTCCTTTGTCACAGCATTTGGTAGCGAGGCGCGGGTCTGGTTCTCTTCTTACATCCCGTTCGTATCTCCTTCGATTGGGACCCGTTTTTACGAAATATCAAGACATCTCTCTCCTTTCCTTTCTTGTTCAGAGCCAATCGAGGGAAAATGGGGCGGGGCTTACTTTACCCCTTTGCGTAGGAACTTTTGGATCTTGGCTGCATTGCAGAGCGCTCTGCGGGATCATGGGCGGAAATTGTCGATAGTCGATTATAATTGCTTTATGAAAGGCCTTGGGCAGTTTTCCGTGTAGAGAAGATTTGTACGCCTGATTTAAAGGGGTCTGGAGCGGCTTAAGCATTGTATATTAGAGAATGTACTCTGTAGGGCAATGAAGAAAAGGCACCCAGAGGCTGCTGGTAGGTATTATAACATTCGACTTATTTGACTTATTGGACTTTGTAACTGTGTGCAACTTTCTCAAGAACTCACGATTACCAACTTCCCCTCCCTGCTCGGCGATAAGCATATCCCCGAGGTTCTTTTACGTCACGAGCATCCCACTCGATTGCTGCGCTTTTGCTTCCCCTCAAACATTTCCTCCAATACCCCAAGAATCAATCTTTGAAGCTCTAAAGCTGCGATTCCCAGTCCTGCAAGGTATGCCACAAACCAGCTCCCTCCTGATCCCCAAGTCAGGCTCACCTGTATCTCATACTTACCAATCACACCAGCAATCATGTCTACGAACCCCGTTTTCAAGTCCGGCAACATCGCTGTAATCACTGGTGGGGCTTCAGGAATTGGCCTGGCCCTGTCGACAAAGTGTGCCGGCTATGGTATGAAGGTTGTGATGGTAGACAACAATGGCTCCAACCTCTCGTCGGCGAAGAGTGCTATCAAAGGGGACGTTGACACTGTGGAGATGGATGTCACCAAAATTGAGGACTTCGAGAAGCTGAAATCAAAAATTGCTAAAGATTATGGAGGTGTGATGACCTTTCTGCAAACCACGAATTCCATGCTCGACCACCATCAGATTGGAATGGGGAGATGGGCGGTCTTGGAGAATCCAGGCGGACTAACAGATAATTCACAGGCAAGATCGACCTCCTGGTCCTGAATGCAGGAATAGGTGGGCGCGGTACCTGGGAAGACACATCCTATTTCCACAAAATCCTCGACGTGAACTTGTTCGGGGTTATACACGGTCTCAATACCCTGCTCCCCTTAGTTACAGCATCATCTTCGGCCTCCAGCCCCGCCAGTATAATAATCACAGGATCGAAACAAGGTATTACGAACCCGCCGGGCAATCCGGCATATAATGCTTCCAAGGCCGCGGTAAAGGCGCTCGCGGAGCACCTCTCCTTCGACCTCTCGAAATCATCTCCGACGACCAGCGTGCACTTGCTAGTACCCGGCTGGACATTCACAGGCCTTTCAGGCAATGCTCCCTTTGCGACTGGGGCAGAGAAGAAGGAGAAGCCCGCCGGAGCATGGAGTCCGGAGCAAGTTGTCGATTATCTTGAAGAGAAAATGGAACAGGGGAAGTTTTATATCATATGTCCCGATAACGATGTCACGGAGGAGACCGATAAGAAGAGGATGCTTTGGAGTGCGAACGATATTGTACAAGGGCGACCGCCGTTGACAAGATGGCGTGAAGACTATGCAGCGGAGGCTGAGGAGTGGATGGCCAAGCAGAAAATCTGAACGAGGAGCAAGTCAAGACGAAGACGCAATTCTCAAAACCGGACTAAAAAACAAAGCCTGAAAAAGACTTTTCCTCCATTCCCCTAATTTGACATAGTACATACTCATGATGAGTCCAGGCCTGAAACTCCCCCATTCGCCAATGAGCCAGTGATGTGATTATCTACTATGTCCTTGGTTTGGTCCCAACAATGAGATTGACGCTCTCCCGCACAGTATCACTTCCCCAGATACCATTCTCCCCACCCCTTCTCCACTCGTCTCCATTGGCGTCCTCACCACCTCTTATCGCCTCACCAGCAATAATGTCCAAATCTCTCTTCTGGGAGCTCAGCCACTTGCCAATAAACTCGGTTGGGTTCTTTGAAAAGGCATCAAAGAAAGTATGTTTGGATTTCGAGTTTCCAATCTTAAGCATAAGAACGGCGAGGTGGTCATTAAGGGATGCGATTTCCCGGAGGTCATGTGCATATGCTGGATTGGTCAAGTAGGAAGCAAGAGCGGATCGCAGGGGATCATCAACAGTGACGCGGATGTCATAAATGGTAGGCTGAGGGTTCTCGTGAAACTCTTTGTCGACGCGGATGGTGTACGGGAGCTTGACTGGCGGAAGTGGGCTCATGTGGTTGGTGAGGGCCTCTGGAACGTATGGTATATATCCTTTGTCTCGTTGCAGGACCTATGCTTATTAGACATCCATTTTCACAGCTCATAGAAAAGCTACTTACGGCTCGTAGACGATCATCACAGTCAAACGATCTCTTCTCGTCATCCTCTTGTAACCCCATTGCTTTTATATAGTCCCAAACGCCCATTGTAGCCTCCGCGCGCGTAGCTTCGTTCGTGTCCAAGATATCGGCAAGTTGAGGGCTCAGTAGAAACCTCTCAGGATTCTCGTCCCGAACGAGGTTAATGGTGATATTAATGTTTTCATCACCACCACGTTTGAATTCTAATTGATCAAAGTCCGCCGCATTTGGAAGGTTGGCGGCATTGGCCGCAACAACTGGCTTCTTCCACTCCACACTCTGTTCCGCGCCGTCCTTGGTCTTGCTGCGCTCAAAGTCGACGGTCATCGCCTTGAAGAAATGAGAGAATCTGTATTGCTTCGCAGGAGGTTTTCTCTTTTTCTTTTCCTTTCCATCCTGATCCATGGCATCGCCGTCTGCTGCTTCGCTCTCATCGTCACTGTCGTCACTATCTAGGTCGTCCTCATCTTCATCTAGCAATCTTCCTTCAATCTTCACCCGGTATGAGGAGTCCATGTTTGTGCTGAAGTCGAAGGCATCTACATCGAGAGAATCGGCTTGCCAGGGTTGATCTTCCACAGTGTTGCTTATCCATACCCGTAATGTCCTGTAACGCTGGAGAAAAGTCAGTCATGAACCGTGACCTTGAGAACACTCGGCAACAACCTTCACATTTCGATTGACGGCATCTGCGATATCCAGTCTCTTTCGCATCATTGTGGCATCTAAGCGCCGCTCAAGATCCCTAAGGTCTTTGTATCGTTGAACCCCATCTCCGATAATGCACTCCTCAACGCCGTCTGGGATATTCTTGTCGGTCGGTTTACGACTGCGAAGCTTTGCGCGATCACTCGCCTGCGCCTGGGCGGCCTGTTGTTGAGCCTGCATTTGCGCCGGCGTCAATGGGTTCTGAGGATGTGATCCGGAGATCATGGGGCCTACAGAACAGGAACGATGGTCAGCATCGGTAGGTAGGCAAGTGGACTGGTAGCGCGGGACTGAGGCTGAACCTCGCCGGCGCAATTGATTTCGGTTTGAGTTGCACGTACCAATTCCTCTCCTAGTCGCGGCGGCATGAGGAGACCGCTGCGGCGGCGCCTGTTGGGGGAAGGGGCGATATGAAGGCTGCATTTTGCTGGCTTGACTTGACTCGTTGATGCAACTGTCGGAAAAAGATGTCTTCGATCACACGGAATCACTATCTCATGATCCTGAACTCGCGCAGTCCCGCTGGGTAGTACAGTATAGGTCCAGATCCGTCGCGTTCGCATTGACGCGAGAGAGCAGTGAGGATTCCTACTGAATATATTCTAACCTGTTATGGACTAGTGGCATTGCCCCCCTTTTCATAGCCTGTCAGCCGCTTTGGTCAAGACTCGGAGGGACATATCATATGGATTACCACAGCCGAAACTTGTATCAAAATGGGGTTGGCTAGCATTTTCAAATGCAATTGACCCGCCATGCTACTTCTGCTTTCCAACGCTTTGATATGCAACAAACGCCTGTCCTCATTACAATGATCGCTACTTTATCCTTCTCAATCCCTGATGCCCCAGTAACTCCTGCTGTACAACCCCCCAATCTCACTTCATATTCAGCAGAGCCCATATGTTTCTACCTATCACCTAACCATGAGACTAGCTACCGCGATTGCGATGTCAGGAGAGCTGGCTTCTGCGTTGGCTCGACTGGTGTGGGAGGCATGTTCTTGATTTGCTTGATCAAAAACTCCCTCTCGTCAATGAATTGCTCGTCCTCGGTACGGTCCTCCAGAAAATGTTTCAAAAATTTGAGGAGTCGTTCTCGATTTATGAGTAGTATCTTCTGCACCGCGATGGATTTGTGAGGATTCGCGACAAAGACCTTGAATACATGAAATCCTTCATACTGCACCATCTTCCTCTCGTCGCGAAGAAGATTCATACAGATCTTCAAATGTTCTCCGCGGTCGACATAGGCTGTCATTACAGCATAGTTTGCTCGGTCTAGCAGAATCTCGCCTAGCAACTTTATGGACTGCCGTTTTGTGACATAGCTTTCTGACTTGACGAGTATATTGTTGTATTTGTCGAAGAAGAGGTCAAAGTTTGTGCATAGATACTGTGCAACAACTTGCTTGTGTCTTGTAAGAAGCTCCTACACTCAAGTCAGTGTGTTTGCTTTCTAAAGGGATATTTCAACTTGCTCTAAAAGTCGTGAAAGCATCTGCCCCAACTTCGAACGACCCCTGGTCGATCCAGTTGAAGAATTTCCAAAACACCCCCTTTCCACTCTGTTTTACCTCCGGTTGTATGCCGGAAAGGCCCTTTGCGCTGGGACCTGCCTCGCTTGGGTCGTGATACAATATGATGGCGGCAGCCGCATCGCTCTTCAGAACTTCCCGTAGGACAGTTCCAGCAGGTGTGGCACTCTCCTTATGATCATAGCCATTGCATAACTCCACAAGAACTTCCGGCCTGTTATTGATGACATAGCTGAGAGCGATGGGCTGGCTATGTGGCGATGCTGTTGGTGGCCGAAACCGTAGAACGTAGGAGAATATGACCTGTGCGTCTTTCCTTGATTCAAATGGTAGGCGGTATAAGCTCGTTGCAAGATGATACAGGAGATCTTCTTGGATCATTCCGGTCACCAGTGAGTAGACCTGTTCTGGACTGCTTTCGGTTTCTAACGATTGGGATTAGCTGAGGATCGAAGTACATCTTGGAGACGGTCAAAGCTTACCTTGGGTTCCTTGCAGGACAAATTTCATTTGGCCTAGTGTTTTCGCAAGCTCCTCAGCCTATTTCTAGATCAGCAACTATATCTCCCCTCTCCCAAGTGGACCGCAGGTTGCGCACCTTTGCGGCTCCTCCAGGACCGTCCAGTTTGGAAAGCTGCTCCTTTGCCTGTTTTGGCAGATCCACGGTATTCGTCCGCGGACGCCGTCCAAAAAGAAATGACATTTTTTGAGAGGGGGTTTAGCTATGGTCTCAAGCCTGACTGTCTGGGGCTGCGGTGCAAGTAGGAGTTGAAGGATCGATTAGGATTCCACAATGAGCGAGATCGGGCATGAACTTGAACGCGATCATGAATAATAGCATCATATGCAGAAGCTGCTTTGTTCTACAGCTCGCATAGGAACGGCAGAGGTTGAAGCAGTGAAGATGAGTGTGTCGTTGTAAAGCAATGTCGTCGTTGGCTCTTCCTATCAATAAGGAGGTACCTGGGATAAGGTAAGGTACATAGAGTCAGGCAATGTTTTGGTCCCCGCAGCACAGGCGATCTCGCGACCCCTCGGCCGCCCCTTTGCTCGCACGGCAACCGCAATAGATTACTTTTCTCTCCCACCAAGACGGGATGAATGTGGTCAAACCAAATTCAGGAGACAGAGCCCTTATGGTCCTTTTCGATCATTCTAGCTGCCTTGCTCCTCTGGCTGCCCAGCGCCCCTCTGTCGTCTGTCTGTACGGGACGGGTGCAATAAAGTAAGTAATTTCTTTCTTATCACCACGTGACTGCAGTTTATTTGTGGCTATTTCTGTCATTGCTAGTCCCAGTACAGTAATTCGCTTACCAAAGGCCTCCCACATCGCGTTATTCGCTCTACAATGCGTGTTGGCGAGTGAAAATCCACACGTCGTCTTTTCTTTTCCTCACTCCATAAGAAAGGAGCGTGTTCAGTATCTCACACTCTACAGAGTGCAGTACTGGCTCAGGCTCAGGGGAAGACCGGCTTCTCAAGGACTTACTCGGCCGTTGTGGAATACACTTCTGCCGCCGAGATGTCGTCTCCTATTCCCGTCGTCGAAAAGTATGCGCCCTCGGCCTCGGGGAGTTCTGAAGCCTCTGATATCCTTGACCTGAAAGACGATGAAGGTTGGGAAGACGCAGAGCCAGATGAGGAAGAGGAACACTATATCTCTTTATTGGACGATGAAGTCTTCACGGACGTCACGTCGATGCTCAACCATTGCATAGAGAAATACAATTTCGATTTCCTTAAGCTCAGGCAAAGAGTGGCGTTCAATTTTTATGACAATGTCAAGCTTGTCAACTTCATTCGTTCCCAGGTCCACAGTGGTCACCCCGTCTCAGCAGACATCTCAAGGGAGGACTTTGCAGATGACAAGTTCTTAAAGCCAGTTTTGGAGGATGATGCATTGCTTATCAGCCTTGATGATCTTGATGAACTTCCCGGGAGCCAAGCCAACGTTCATGAAACCACAGCAGAGCCAGTAAAGGGCGAGCTTGTATCTCGCATTTCGGAACTCGAAGAAGAGCTGAGGCGCATCCAATCCCAATTTGATGACTATAGGGAGACGGTCAAGCAGACTTTGGATGACAGATGGAACGAGACGTCAACGAGTGGGCCATCTGAATCCAAAGGTCCAAAGAAGGAGGAAAAGAGAGACGATGATAGTCATTACTTCAACTCTTATTCATACAACGGTCAGTCCTGCCTCAAAATTCTATTAGTATACTTCTAATACAGTTAGACATCCATGAAACCATGCTAAAGGATACTGTTCGTACTGATGCTTACCGTGATTTCATCTACAACCACAAGTCACTGTTCGCCGGAAAAGTTGTACTTGACGTTGGGTGTGGCACTGGCATATTAAGCATGTTCTGTGCTAAAGCTGGCGCTGCAAAGGTCATTGCCGTCGATAACTCGGGCATTATTGATAAAGCTCGCGAAAATGTGTTCAATAATGGATTTGCGGATACCATCACCTGCCTCAGGGGAAAAATTGAGGAAGTCGCCCTTCCGGTTGACAAGGTTGACATCATTGTCAGCGAGTGGATGGGTTACTGTTTGTTGTATGAAGCTATGCTGGACAGTGTCATCTGGGCCCGAGACAAGTACCTCAAAGAAGATGGCCTAATGGTACCAAGTCACATGAACATGTGGGTTGCACCTATCGCAGATCCGGATTATATTGCAGACCATATCTCATTCTGGAGAGACGTCTATGGATTTGACATGAAGGCCATGCAAGCAGGCATCCACGACGATGCCCAGGTTCTTGATATGCCCGCCAGCACCTTGTGTGCAGAGCCATTTCCCTTCCTGCAATTGAGTTTGCATTCAACAACTGTCAAGGATCTTGTTTTCAAGCGGAACTGGCATGCAAAACTTACTCAAGATATCGATGCTCTTGATGGTTTCATTATCTGGTTTGATTCTTTCTTCATGCCATCACGGGGGGATGAGGTACCACAGGACGCGAAGGCCGAGGAGTGGGCCAAGGCTGGGAAGAAAGGGGTTGCCTTTACAACTGGGCCAAAGGCAAAAGTTACGCATTGGAAGCAGGGCGTTCTCCTCATCGATAACACAAAGCAAATGCCCTCGAGCAAGAAAGCAGGAGAGGAGCTAAGTGGCGAGCTCGAGTACTCTATTCCAGATGACAATTCTCGTGCCCTGAATCTGGGCGTGAAGTGGAAGTTCAATGCGGAGGAAGTTGAGCATTCACAGTCGTGGAAGATGAGCTGAAGACAGAAAAATGATGCTTGCTAGAATCAAAAGTTATGTTGTAGCATCAAGTTTTCGCTCAAGTAACTAAGTTCACACGAACTGTGTTCATTCATTAGATGCTCATTCATGGGGTCGTCGCCAGTGCTGTTGTTGAAGCTGCCCATTCGTAAACCCATTGCGCCATTACTCCTTGCTCGAAGGCTCCCCCTTGACAGCAAGGACTGCATTTTTCTGGCCTTCTTCGTTTTCCCTTTTGAGAAAACTAACAATATGTTCAGGGACCTAGGTTGCAACATTAGCCTTGTCAAGTTTTGCAGCGCCTACGACTCAGTTCAAACTTCACAGACCTTCGCGACCCGATTTTCCGGGCTCGGTACTGGCTGCCCAAAGGTAGTCCAGGTTGGGATGACACCGATCCAAGTCTTGGCCCTCAGTTCATCGTTCTTCAAATCGGCCCTGTCATCTCCAGGAGGCCCGGCTCTGACTTTGGCGGACGCATCGATGATTCTGACTTTTAGAATCTGTGTGCTTGTCATTTCTGTCTTGGTGGGAGGCACGCGTGTGTTGGCCCAACGATCGTCGACTACGCTATTTGTAATTTTCTCCATTGCCCAGATCTTTTCCTCCGCGTCAGTAACCGGTGTGGCGAAGCCGTGCAGGATTGCGGAGCGATAGTTGTAACTGTGATGGTTGGGCGTCAGGGCCAGAACTAGGCCGTCAAGATGCGTGGCTGCTACGGTTAGTGGCAGACCTTCTTCCCCGGTTGGAGAGCTATTGCCAAGACGCATGAGTCGAGACGAGATGTAACCATGGAGGTAGAGATCTAGTGACTCTGATAGAGAGGCAGATGGGTTGGAGAACGAGGCCATGAAGCCAAGCATAGGTATCATAGCCGGGAAGGGATCCGCTTCCTCTGGGGTGGGGAAGCTGACATGAAGGACAGGTACGCTATTGACTATGGAGTTGACAGTTTCGTAATCGTATTTACCTGAGCAGGATATTAGTGAGGGTTCCCAAGGCTTGCAAGGAGCTTGAATCCTTACCACGTCCTTTGTAACGATTGATGGTGTTGCGTGAGAGTTTGGGGTACTCAGAGCCAGCCATTGCGGAGGTGGGGGTGTATGAAGCTTGATTTTCAAGTCAAGTCGATGAACCTGTGATAACGATGCCTCACGTTATGGCAAGGTAAGATAGAACCAGGTGTCCAATGGCTTATATATTGATCCTATATGTTATGAGGCAGAGTGAGTGACTGAGTCACTGTGTTGTATTTTCTAGGTAGGTACCTGATCGTTTTGATAACTGTCATAGGGTGGGTGTACTGTACGCATGATAATCGTTGGCTCGCTTATCGCTGGCCTTCAACATCGCTACTCCCCGAGGTATGTATTTCCCAGGAATTCGAATTTAGAGACTCCAGATCCATATCCAGTGCTCTAAGTGCTTTATCTACTTATATACTGGGTTTGTACCTACCTTAGGCAAGAATCCAAGGCGGGAACATAACTAATTTCGCGCCGGTCCAGCACGTCCATCTGGATCTTGCTCTGGCTCAGGTACCTATAGTACCTAGGTAAGCGTATACTTCCTTACGTATCTGGCCTGACATCAACCAGGCTTTCGCAAATCTGGTTCTTGAGAAATTTCGTCAATATGACTGGCAGCACCAGAATTTGTGAGGCCTTCCGCTGCTAGTGCGCCGCCGCTCAAATTACTGAGTAAAGTAAGCTAGGTAGTAGTATCTTTGCTGCTAAGCGCTCAGTGAGCCGGCAGTACAGATGGATGGAATACTCTTAGCTTCTCAATAAAAGAACATTTTGGCCATACATATGCCACCTTCTCTCCTGCTCTAGCTTGCCAGAAGCTAGTGCTTCTATAATTTCCCAAAGTTTCTTCGGCATGTAGCTTTATCCAGATGTAGGCTTGTCCCAGAATGGTCACCAAGCATTGGTTCCGCCGTCTAAGGTATTAAAGTATGGCAGTCCAAACCCTCATCGTTACCTTACTAAGTTGAGTCGCTACCGCTGTAGCTGAAACCAACGCTTAATTCTCTCAAAACTCAACTCCAGACAGATCTGCCCTCCTAGTATTCTCTTCGTGAAGGACGCAACACATATCGACACCCTTTTCAAACGGATAGCCACGCACAAGATAGCCGATAGCACTTCTAAAATGGCTTCTGATAAGTCTCTCGGCCATGTCGACTTTGACGACAGCTCTTCGGATTCAAGTTACGAATCTTACGATACGGGAGATTCTGACTGTCCGGATACTAAGGAAACCGTTGCAAAAGCCAAGGGAAAGCACCATCGAATAGAACAATTATCGACTGAGGGCCTCGAAACTGGTAGCTTCGATAACTTGTCCAGTGAATCACTTGGTGAAGGTTTTATACCAGGAGATGATTCGGAGATTGGAGGAACATCTACTGACCCAACGGGATCAAACGCTGTTGACAGGGCGGAAACCCAGAAGAAGTGGCTACAAGAAGCGCAGATGAATATGGGCGACAGCGACAGCGACGTTGAGTCAGTCATCAGCGTCGATTCCAGCCTTGACGCCGATCGTTTCATAAATAATTTGAACGTTAAGCCGATCCCGGAAAAAAACCTGCGAGACGAAGGATTTGAGGATGTCAAAGTGGCTTTGGAAGTCGATAAGCTGCGGGATGAATTTCAAGGCTATACGGAGGCGATGCTTCATCTTCTCGAGATCTTGAGTTTGGGTGGTTTGGATGAGAGTATTAACGAGAGTCGAATGATCAATGCCATGCAGCCATGCTCCGAGAAAGATCGAGAAAGATCGCAGCACTGTTTGGAGATGATATCCTGTCTCTGAATACCGAGATAAAGTCTCTAAAGGAGGATGTCGCTAATGAGAAAGCTCTAGTCCAGTCATACAGGTATAAATTGTCTGTCTCCATGTTAGATCAAAAGGCAATGGAGCAAAAAGCTAAAGAGTCGTTGTCCAAGTTGGAGGATGCAGAGAAAAAGTACAAACAGGCCAAGGATATCTTTGAAGAGTTGGAAGTATCCTGCAAGGAACAGATTGTTGCTCTCAAGCTTCAATGCGATCAAAGCTTGCAGGATTCCAAAACTGAAACCAAAGCTGCCCAGGCAAAGTTGGACAAGGCCAATCTGCATAAAGGTGAAACAATCCGGATAGAGAATTTCCACGCACCTGAAATCTCTAAGAAGGACCAAGAGATCCAGACGCTGAAGGAACTGTTCAGAGATCTTGAATGTGATCTTTCCAAACTGATACAAGAAGAGCACGATATGGTTTCAGCCCGTACAAGGAATCCCCAGCAGCGAATCGAGCACGATATGACTAAGACCAACCTCTACGAGAAACTCAAAGTTTGCAAGGAAAGAAATATGGAACCAGTCGACGAGATCCAACGGCATGATGCCTTGAGGAGAAATATAACTCATCTCTTCGATGAAGTTAGATTTTGCAGGGAGGAGAACCTGAAGCTCAGGAACGATGTTTCATACCAAGTTGCGGCTTTTCATGAAGCCATCGCCAAGTTTGAGTCTGATATCAGTGATATGAACGACAGAGCGATGAATACAGTGAAGGGGAAAAGAGCAGTAAGCACCAAAAATTTCCGGTCAAAAATTCCACGGCCGACTAGCTCATCTTCCAACTACAAGGCCTCTTTAGATTGAAGCTTTTGAGGCAGACCTGAACAGGTGGGAGGGCTACTATGTGGGTGAACTTTGAGGTGGCAGAAATGGGACCTGCGGGATACCGAGAAAGGGTCCGGAAATACAAGATTCAGAGAGAGAATGGCAGGTATGTCTCTTACGAAGATGCAGTACTTGGCGAGGCTGACATCCGTTAATAGGCAGAGATACCCAAGAATGGGATGTGAGGTTCATTGTCTTATTACAGTTTATCGCAAAGCTTTGTGGGTACTTTAGCTTGGTTCAGCATCACCATCCGAGTATCCATATTGACTGTCTGACATGCAGGATGTTTACCTACTGCTTCCTAGCAAAGCAACTCAGCTGAGAATTCTGTAACACATCTAGGTAGGCAGAACAGTTGCCAGAGAGAATCCAACTCACATGCTTGTTCGACCAATCTTTGTAATTACTGCTGGCTGTTCTTTCCGCAAATCTAATCCCTTCTACTTTTACTCCAGATGCCGCATCTCGGCAAGCCAGAGTATAAGAGGTATCATACTATCATCTCATCGGTTCCCCTATTCTTTTTGTATACCTATAGAGATATTGACATTAGATTCATAGACGCGAAGCACTTTCCAGCCTCTACAGATCCATCGATATCGGCCAGAATGGCTTTTGGCCCCTTGGGCTTGCTATCCTTCATAGGAAAATTAATACCTTAGCAAGCAAAATCCTGAACTGTATTGTCCATCAACTGCATCATCGACCGCATTATGCTCAATATCCACGCCAGGGATACTACGAGACCCCCGAACCTTCTATTAGGGGGACATCGTGACAGATTCGACACTTGTCTTGGAGAAGGGGAGGGGTAAGGGAAAGAGCATAGAAAGAATGAGAAGGGTGTGGTCTTTGAGTTGATAGCCTTTTGATCATTGTTTTGTCTCATTATAGATGCAAGAATAGTCCTCGAACCTTCAATTTGCCTAATAATGCTAGGGGGAGGTCAACGAAGACCAATCAGTTATCGAAGCGATGTGTACTGTACGTTGTGACCAATCATGTTTGCCTAAGGTATCTATCGCTAGATGAAATGCTTCCCGTGACTCCGACCCCGACCCCCGACCTCGACCGCGAAACAAGATCAGATCTGCCGACTTGACTCTATTGTCTTGGACTCGCAGTCATCAGAGCACTTCTACCTCACCTGCCCTCCGCCCACGCGACCGACCTCGAAGTACTTCCTTAGTCTTGTCAATACACCGTTCCCAGCTTGGAAAGTGGGAGACTATATTGCCACCTCGGCACCATGAGTAGTAGTGAAATCGCGGCTTTTGAGAATGAAGTGAAGGAGTACAAGCTCCAGGTCTGCATACAATTCCCTCTCTCCCTCTATTATGCCGTTTACTGACTTCCGCATAGTTGGAGACAGTCCAGCTGGGCCTCCAAGCAGATCCGGATAACGCAGAGCTTCAGGAATTAAAGACTGAACTCGAAGAAGTCATTTCCCTCACCGAAGCTACGATCGCAGAACTAAAGCCATCTTCAGTACCAGTAGCCGCTCCGAAATCAGAGCCACCGGTGAAGGAGAAATGGTCGCGAGAAAATCATCCCGCCTTTAAGAAGACGGCCCCTGCGCCAAGCCCTGCGGACGAGCCAGATACGCCTACGAGCTTTCAAGTCAATGATACAGTTTTGGCGAAATGGCACTCCGGCGACAAGGGCTTCTACCCGGCACGAATTACCTCAATTACTGGATCATCTACGGCTCCCGTATATATTGTCAAATTCAAGAATTACGACACTACCGAGACTTTACGAGCCAAGGATATCAAACCCATTGTCAACCCTAACAAACGCAAGGCTGATGGAACCCCAGTCGTAGCTTCGATACCCACTCCCCCTGTCAACACGAATGTTATCTCTGCAGCCGCAGATATCAATCCAGATCTTGCGCAGAAGACAAAGCGTGAGCCAAGTAAGGTCAGTGATGGTCCTGTTCGACCTGCCAAGGTTCCCAAGAAGATCAAGGCAAACAAGGAATTGGAAGCTGGCAAAAGTAAATGGCAGGACTTCGCTTCGAAGGGGAAGTTTGGGAAGGCTGCGAAGAAAGAGAGTATGTTCCGTACACCAGAAGGTGTCAACGGCAGGGGTAAGTAGAGTCATGCCCTGATGAATATACCATTTGCTAATAAAAGTGCAGTTGGATTTACTGGCTCCGGCCAAACTATGCGGAAGGACCCGGCACGGAGTCGGCATATATACCAGACAACTGGTGACGATGATTTTTAGTAGAGAATGGGTTTGGATTGGGAATGGACAGAGCGGTTCTCTGCAAGTATCAGGCGTTGAGGATGGAGTCCCCTTTGTCGTTGCTCTTTTGACCAGTGTTTTATGGAGGCTAACATGGGTTCGTCATTCACCACTAGTACTAGTATCAGAGATGGACGGCATTAGAGAAATGAATGTGCTCCCAGAATCCATCCCGCTGATATGTGAGTTCAAAGCTAAACCATAATGTTCTGTAGGAATGCCTCTGTCATGGCTTTTGCAACAGCCGACAGCCATCGAGTATCCTAGTCAAGACAGTCAATGCTGTCTCTCCCTCCATTTTACGCTGCAAAGGGCTTGCCAGCCTTCATCACAGATCGCCTGCGACACAAAATAGTTCCCAAAACGTCGCCAACCTCATTTGGCGAACAATCCCATATCTATCTACACTAATTGTTTATTACTCGTACACATTCCTCGTGATTGAAGTACCTTCATACACTTCTATGCCTGCGAGAAGTTCCTGTTCTCAGAACAACCCAATTTTCCCCCCTACTTCTTCAGCAATCTTCATAAACGCTTTTGCTCTGTCACTCTCCGGCTCACTCACTACGGTCGGCTTGCCCCTATCTGCATCATCGCAGATGCTAGCATGTAATGGTATATCACCAAGGAAATTGATTTCGTGTTGTTTACAAGCTTGAATTACCCCGGAATGGGATCCGAAGATGTGAGTGCTGTTGTGGCAGTGCGGACAAGTAAAAAGGGACATATTCTGTATCATACCCAAAATCGGTGTCTTGATCGTTTTGAACATGTTGACCCCTTTGACTGCATCTTTGAGAGCGATATCCTGTGGCGTCGAGACGATAATTGCACCTATCATCGTAAGGCCCAATCGATTCCACGAAAGAATGGGAGGTTGTCCTTACCATCAAGCACAATCTGCTGTGTGATAGTCAATTGTGTATCTCCCGTTCCTGGAGGTAGATCTAGCACGAGTATATCCAACCCACCCCAATCGACCTCATGTAAAAGTTGCTGCAAGGCCTTCATAACCATAAGCCCACGCCATACCACCGGCGCAGCATCTCCAACCAAATATCCCATGGACATTGATTTCACGCCATAGTTCGAGAGCGGAAGAAGCTGATTGTCTGTTTGGCATCAGACCTGCCCACTAGAAAAGGAGAGGGTTACTACGGACTGGAAGATAGCCGTGGCTCATCTGAGAGATTTAGGAGAGTGGGGATAGAGGGGCCGAAGATGTCAGTATCGAGGATGCCGCTTCGAAGACCGCGCCGGGCGAATGCGAGAGCCAGGTTCGCTTTTGGCAATGAGAATGTTTCTTATGAGGGGCGAAGAGGGTGCGAACCTGCAATTGTAGATTTTCCTACGCCGCCCTTGGCCGAGGATACAGCGATCACTTTCTTGACGTCCTTGATCTTCCGACGCTCAGGTAGACCGCGCTGCATGCGCGGTATGCTCCCGGTCCGCGGCAGACCCTATTGAATATCAATATATCTTCTTCCAGCACAATCCAGGGAATGTGACATACCAAGGGGTTCTCATGCTGCAAACAGCGCAGCGTTGAAAACAGTCGGGGCTTCATCTTTATTTGAAGATGTTTCTGGGAGGGAGCTCTAGTTGAATAGTTGAACACGGCTGCGCCGGCGGCCGCTTGCTCCGCTAGCGTGCCAAGATTTCGTGGGGAGCTCAAAATATTTCGAGAATTTTTGGGATGAGAAGAGAGGGAAGAACGAAAAAAACCGGTTGACGGCGAAATGGCAAAACTAAGAGGTCGCGCGAAGCAATTTGCTGATCTGGATGCTCCTATTGCTAAAGGTATGTTTCAAGCTCAATATATATGGTTTCAATGCACATTACTTATTCATGGCAGAGTTTGATCCGGAGGAAGACGCTCCAGCGCAAGAGAGTGGGAGCGATGAATCTGGAGATAGCGATGATGGGTTAGCAGGCACTGAGCACTATGGCGAAGTCAGGTACGTAATTGATTATCCTCATTTTCGAATTCGTTTTAACATTATACACAGCAAAAGCAAGCTTCGACAAGACGAGGTGGGACCTCAATATGCTGGGTCACGCATCAGTCGAGAGGCCTTATACAACGACGATAACGAGGATAGCTCAGAATCAGACGACGAGGAGGAGGAAGAAGAAAAAGAAGAGAAAGGAGGAGTGGATGTCGGCGAAAAGTTTGCGGATCCGAAAGATGTCGATATTGATATGGACGAAGATGGTGATATTGATAGTGATGCTGCGTTTGGTGAAAGCGATGCGGAAAAATTCAAGGGTTTTACGTTCCGAGGGAGCTCCAAGCCTAATACCAATGGTGCTAAAAGGAGAAGGCCGACAGCCGCGGATTTTATGACAGACAGTGACGATGAAGGAGTCGCTGTCAATGGAGAAGAACCCGAAGATGAGACAGATGAAGATATTCTGGATGTCGACGAGCAACATCCTGAGGAGCCAGAAGATGAGAGTGAGGGTTCTGCAGAAGAAGGCAGTGATAAGGATGGGGAATCTCCACCAAGCGAAGGTGACGAGAGCGATAAGAGTGACGAGAAGGATGAGAATGATGAGAGCGATGAAGAGTCTGAAAGTGGTAGCGAAGATGGGGACGATGAGAAAGCAAGACGTGCAGAACTACGGGAGATCATGAATGAGGAGGAAACTACAGTTGCCGCCATTTTACAAGCTGCATCGGCTGATGCGGCCAAGGGAAATGCGGTCCGGCAGCAAAGGAAGACTTTCGATTCCCTCCTGAATGTCCGTGTCGTTCTTCAGAAGGCACTGATTTCAACAAACTCGATGGCCGCCATTGAAGACAACAATGCAGAAGACGCTGGCAACGAACCATACGAAGCGGCAGAGGATGCGGCACTTAAATTGTGGAATACTCTGGATCGGATTCGACACGAGCTCATCAAAGCAAATGGCACTGCGCAAACAGGTCAGAAACGTAAACGTGATATTGATAGCTCGACGCCATCATCTACCATCTGGGAAAGGATGCAGGACTCGGAGGTAGCATCTATCGACAACCGACAAAGGATCCTCGAAAAGTGGTGGGGTAAAGTTAAAGGCTCCACGCCAGCAACGGGAAAGCTCATCAGTGCTGCGCCGACACAGAGCATCACAGCCGCTATCCAAGACCAGCTTTCTAAGCCACGGCTATTGGAGAATGTCAGAAGGCCCCGGGCTTGCGCCCCAATACAGGAGAAAAACAAAGTCACCGAAGATCCTCAAATATACGATGACAGTAGTTTCTACAAGCTACTCTTGAACCAGCTTGTAGAACAGAGGAAGATGGAGGCCGGACCCGCGATTGGAGGTACAAGTATAGCACCAGCCCAGTGGGCAGTCAAGGAAGCCAAGATGAGGAAGAAGGTCGACACGAAAGCTAGCAAGGGTCGCAAGATACGATATACGGTGCACGAAAAGTTGCAAAACTTCATGGCACCCGAGAACAGGGGAACTTGGGAACAGGAGGCTATTGATAGATTCTTTGGGACGCTATTGGGACAGAAAATGACGCTTGGGGAGGAAGATATGGAGATTGATGGTGAAGAGGATGGTGTTTCACCTGAGGAGGCGGGGCTGAGACTATTCAGGTCCTAGGTAATTGCCACAAATTAAAATTATGCTTGATTAGTATCCGAGCAGTGGTCGAGGGCGTCTTGGGCGAACCGGTCTTATTTATGAGTTATTAACCAATTCTATCTTGATATCAGGACCTTTACTTTCCACAACAAGATTATCTCCTCAATTGGGTAGAAATACTCTTGCGATTCTCCAACGCTGGACTATTCTCTCTGATAATATAGATCCCAGACTCAAATTCGACCTCAGCTATTATTCAAAAAGGCCTGACCCATTCGCGCCATCAAAGCCAGTAAGAACCCCATTATAATGCCCACGAGCAAAGCCTCCCTCTGGGCCAAAATCCGTTTCGCCCGCGCTTTCATATCCCCGAACCACAATCTCTCGCCGCTTTCCCTCCTCGCAGATCTCATCCCGTTCAGGCCATCTAAACTATGTGAATTCCACTCCATTTGATAGGACATCAACTCATTCTTCTCGACCTTATTCGAAGCCCAATGTCCCAAGGTGTCACGGTCTTCGAAGGCCGTTTCCGGGTTCTTCTCTGGGTCTTCGGGAGTGTTACGGGAGAGGCGCGGTACGCCATATCCACAACTTGTTTGGACCTTTCGCAGTCCCGTTAGTACAAGTTCACACGATAGATAGATAGCGGGATTTGGGGGGGGGGGGATGTTCTACCTTGAAGACGTCCAACTTAATCACAGCTCTCGCACCATCAATCCGCTTCTTGCCCATCTTCGCAAGAAGGACCTCGAACTCTGGCTGATCCCATTCCACGACGCTTCCCTTGCAGAAGAACCTCATGATCCTGGGCGTGGCGCCGAAACTGCAGAACATGATTGTCACGCGGCCATTCTCGTAGACGTGAGCTATGGTCTCGGACCCGGACCCCGTGGCATCGACGTAGGCCGCGGAATTGGGCGAGAAGATGGTGAATGTGGACGAGGGGAGGCCTTTGGGCGATATGTTGACATGCTTGCCGGTTAGAGGCGCTGAGGCCGTGAAGAAGACGGGTTGCTTCAGCGCCCAGGCGGCAAGGTCATCTGAGATGGAATCGTAGAACTTGGGCATCCTGATGCGTCGTCCCCTTGGATGGATAATTCAATCCGGTCGGAACATATTCGAAAGAAGTGAGGGTGAAGATAGATACTCTCCCCACAGTGAGTCACGGAAGATTGATTGCTCTGGGGATGGAAACCCTGGACCTGGGGATACGATAAGGCGCGCCCTGACTAGCGAATCAATCCGCCACCAATAGTGGGGTAACAATGGTGGGGGATCATATTCTTGAAAGGGAAAGGATCGTCACAGTTCTCGCTATGGCTCTTGTGGCCTGTCATATAAGGCATTCATGTTCACAAGGGGTATGGATGGTATAGACCATCATTTGGATAATGGCCGGAGGATGAAGAAGTCGGGAAGGTCGGCGCAGCTGAGTAGGCCACTGCTGCTGGAGCATATGTTGGCATTGTTGGTGCTGTGGCGTAGGATACTGATAACCGTCGTGCTGGAATTGGAGAGAACGGATTCGGATCTGAGTTGTACGACGGAGGAGGCCTTCGTTCACCATGGCTGGCCAGAGAAGCCTCATCCTCACGACGGCGTTGGCGAATATCAGTCCCGTCCCGTGCTGGAGGTGTGGTTCTCCTATCAGTCCGGGCACTAGAGGAAGCAACAGCAGCAGAAGTGCGTGAGGATGTTGCTTCTCGTCTGGAGCGGTCCTTGGATTTCCTCTCCTCGAGCTCATCCATCAAGAAGTCAACCCTTGTCATCAACTCCACCTTCTCCCTCTTCAGTAGTCGATTCTCTTTGTTGCTCTCGGTGAGTAGGGCATCCAGTTTCACCTTGCTCGCTTCAAGCTGTCTTATGGTCTTATTTGCGGCACTAAGTGCTTCTTGGACGGCTCTCAAGTCGTGTCTCTGGTCCTCCAGCTGCTGTCGACTGTATGGGGGGTCGTCACCTCGTGCTGACCCAAGAGATGCTCGGTCACTGATGCTGCTGCTGCCAACACCCGAGTCTCTGCTGCTGCGATGGCCATGTGAAGATTTGCCTTCTTTGGTGTCATGCTCATAATGGACCCTCTTCTGTTTCGAGGAAGACATGATGATGGGATGAATACAAGCACGATGCTGCGCTACAGTATGTTTCCTGACGTCACGCTGAGATGGCACTACCAATGGACGATGGGTCGATAGGATGTCTGGATGGGCAGGTGGAATGCTTGAATGATTGGGGTTCAAGATGGTACAGTGGCTGGGCTGAGGGATAAGGCTGGTGGTATATATAAAAAAAGGGTCAAGAGGCAGGACCAAGACGAACAATAAATAAAGCAAGATAACGGAGGATTGATAACTGGAAACGGCTGCCTACGCCGACATGATTCATTGTATTTGTATTCTGCTCTGAGCAAAGGGGCATGCAAGAATGAGAGCGCATACCGCACACCACCTCAATACCTGACAACCTCGCGACCTCCCCTCATTCGTCCAGAGACAGACGCCGTCATTGCCCAAGCACATACCGAGTAAGGAAAACATTAATGTGACGTAGATTCAAGGTGCAAAGCCCCTACAAAACCAACAGAAACAAAAGGACAGCAACGTCGAGAAGGTGCCAGAAGAGTCATCGAGCAGACGCGTTGATTATTGGGTCGCGGTGGTTCGCGTTCATGCACTCGGTTGTCTCCAGCCTACCAGAGCAGACTGCACAGCCTGGCTGCCTTGTGAAATTGATGATCATGTGGGTGTCGCTGTGCCAAGAGGCGTAGCAAATGCGCCAGAGGAAGAGCCTCCTCCTCTCCTCCCCTCGTGTTCCTCTTCATCCCGACACAGCTGGACCGAAGATAAAGATGTGTTGTCTTTGCCGAGAATCCCAGGATTCTATTTGGCTGTAAGTTGTAAAGCCTGCAACCCTGCATGCAGCTCGTGACTCACGTGCAGAATAATCACGGGATCTTCAGCCACTGGATATTTCATGCATGTGGAATCCCGTTTGGAAATCCAACGACCTGAAGTACCTATGTACAAATCTTCACGTGGATCCGAGGGCCGTTGCTAAGCCAAGATTCCTCGTCCTTATCGATTCCTGTATTTGCAGGGTGCCTACACAGCATTCAGGCTTCAGCTACTCAGATATATCGGTATGGTGTTGTTGCCTATGCGGCTTGAGACTTCCGAGACTCGTGCCTATCTTAGACCGGATTTGTGACCTGCTCGGTGCTTATCTGGTTCTGGGAAAAGGGGTATTGCTATGTGAAGCCTGGCCAAGACCATGTCAGCCAAAGCCCAAGTACTCTGGAAGGATACTTTCTTACCCATAATCAGGGTCGACCTCATTGAAGGTTTCTTCTCAATCAATAGATAATAGCCCATCATGTGACGGAACGTCGACGACACAAGAGTACGCTACCTCTCGAAGTGGGCGCTTTATCTTCCCCCGCACTCTTGCGGATGAATAGAGTGTGTTTCAGTCGAATCTGTATCCCAGACGCCTCAGGTGCTCTTTCAGATCAGAAATCAACTGAGTCTTCCCCTCGAGCCTTATGGCATCTAACCGCCTCCGCTCTTTTAGTTCGAGGATCGTCTGGGACTTCTCCACGAGCTTCAAGGTATCCAACCGCTTCAGCTCCTCTGCTTCCTGCATCTGTCTCTTGAGAATCTCTAGCTCTCTGGCCTTCTCTTCGTATCTTTGCCGATAGCCCTCGAGACTAGTCCTCTTCAACAGACGGACTTTCTCCTCCAATGCCTCCTTTTCATGCTTTTCAGCTTCAATCAACCCCTCAAGCCTTCTGTTTTCGCCCGTCTGGATCTGGAGTTGCGCCCGAAGATCTCTGCACTGACAATGGTCGTTAACCAAGTCCTGGTGCCTAGCGAACAGACGGTGGTACTCGTTGCGGGTGTTACATTCGTTCACTTGTGCCCAGTTGAGTTGTGCTTGGAGATCCTGGTTTCTAGCAATGAGATGCTGTTCCCGTTTTTCGGCTTCATCGAGGAGCTCGCGGGAGCTCTGTCGGGTCCGGGACGATGAGCGCCGGTGGTTTGTGAGGACCACGCGTTCACGTCCATGGCGATCCCGCTCGATGTGGGCGGTTCTGTTAGCCATCGGACTCGGAACGTTCCCTATGATGTATGTGTGCTGGTATTGTTGAGGGGGAAGACCAATGACCAACAAGTCCGTATGAGTACTTGATGATCTTAAAATGATAGTATGATGAAGATGATGATTGGAAAAGTTATTTGCAAGTAAGTTGCGCAGAATTGGATGAGAGGGACAGAGAGACGACAGATGGCTTCTTATTCATGGAGGATATAGGTATCGTTGCCTACCCATGTAGGGGTATACCTCCAAAGAGAAGCCCCCTTCGTACCACATGATGCGAGAACTTGGAGGGGTCAAAGGTAATTCTCTTCAATGGGCAGGCTGTAAGGCTGTCTTTCGTATGAGACAAAGAAATGAATCCGCCTTCCCATACTCGTCAAAGCCAACATTGTGGCAATATTCCATATCGAGCAGGGCCAATTGGAAGACCTGAGGTTGAAACATCCCCAAGGAATGGAATGAACAAAGAACCCGTTGCCATAGTTGCCATAGCCTCTTTGTCTGGGGTTCGAGCCTTGTCGTGAGAATTCCCGCCTGATTTTATTTATATTGTACAGACCGTACTACCTAGTGCTTAAAAAACATAAAGGTATTGACAGATTCCACGGCTTCATGAATCAATGGAATCCATAGGCTTGTCGGAAGGACACTTCTCCACCGAGCAAGCCAGAACAGATGAATACCGAATCCGAGCAGTAGGACGATTCGGTGAGAAGGGCGTCATTGGATCGTACAACTACTGCATAACGATCATTCCCCGAACTAAGTAGTTCTTGGATGCGACGGGGGGTCCACGAATGAGCAGCACAGCCACATCAAAGAGAAAAGAGGAGTGGCTGAAGCTCCGGCCGCATATGGGCCTTCTGGGGGTCAGCACCCTTTCAAGATTGAGTCTCGTGCTTGAAGTGATCACATTTTGCGTGCAGGACTCGGCGGCGGCAATCAAATTGGGGTTGGATGAGCGTGGGGGCGGATAGATCCTCAGGGGAGAATGCAAGGTTGCGTCAAAGCGGGCTTGAAGACATCTCACGATGCCGCGAACGATAGACTTGCCACCGCGGAGCCCAATAATGACGTTGCTGGCATATTCAATGAACTTATACCTGCTAGACGTAAGGTAGATCCTAGGCGTTGAAGGATATGGATTCAAGCACCTGACATATAGCCAGCCGCACGTCTCCTCCTCGACACTTGCGTACAGGTCAACACACGGGACCTTACACTTCAATGCTCAACCCCCGCTTACCCAAGCCGGTGGGCTAGTCAAAAGGATTGGAACTGTCTGAGGACAGTCCCATCCCCCCCCCAAGTCGGATTTTTCTTCTTCACGTTCCTGCCAATGCAGCAACCGCAATGAAAAAAAGATTCTGTCAGACTTCCATCAACACCCACCCAGTTCCTATGGCCGAAGCCGATAGTCAAAGGGTCGAGATCATCGCCACTTCCTATACAGCAAATGCTTACGCATATGCCGCCATCTTTGCAGATGGTGCGGAAGTATAAGGCCTCACTCTTGGGCATTGAGGATCGAATCATCGTCCAGAATGGAGAATCTGTAGCCTTTGTGAGAAGCTCAGAAGAAGACGTTTACTATAGAAATGATTCTATGCTGTAAGAGGGTGATTGTTAGCATGAGTAGCAAGCGGAGTGTGGAATGAGAGAATGTAGGGGGTTGAGAACGTACAAGTAAAATCGCTGAAGAAGAAAAGTAGGTGGGAGAGGCCGAGAGGTTATATACTCCTCGACGGCCACGCTAGCGTGCCTAACCGAGAGGCCCGAGAGAAATTTTCAATGCAAAGCAAGCAAATTATTTTCACGTTCCGCGATACGCGAAGCAAACGGAGCAAATGAAGCAAACTAGAATGCAAACAAACCAATCGTCCCGGGAGGTACAGTAAGGCACTGATGTTGTACGACTGTGAGATATCCGAAGACAATATCCGGCGAATCAGCTTACGATTTCTGAAATTCTGAGGCTCTCATGTACTCTCATTTTTGCACGCATACAGTATCTCTGGAATCTGCAATTTTGTGCATTCTGCTACAATTTGCTCTCAACTACTGCGCTACATTCAAATTGACTGACATCTTAACCTGACCCGAGTTGCCGCATCATCTTGGCAATCTCTGTAACCGCAACCCTCCGCTTCTCAGCAATCTCCTTGACGGTCTCTACTGGTCCTATGGAGCCAATTATGATTTGATCACGGCCATCAACAAGGCCTTGGTATGCTTCGTTCGTGAAGACATCCAGCGGCATACCAATGTTCCGGCCGTGCTCGACTCCCAAGTAGTCGTGCAGCTCCGCTGCGATTTGTTAGCGAGTCCATGCGACTGTCCTGGATCTAGAAGACACTTACTCTGGACTGCTGGAGGTAGAACCTCGATCACTTTGATATTGGTGGTAGCTTGCAACTGCTCACGGAGACAGAGGATGAAAGCGTTCAGCGCTGCTTTGGAAGCAGAGTATGCAGGTACGGGGGCTGCTGGAACAATCGCAAGGTTGGAGGTTGTGCTACTTCGGTAAGAAACAATGCATTTTGCGCCCCTGGCCATTTCACTCACTATATGAGACTTGTTTGGGTCTCCTTGCTCTTTAAGAATGGGATGAAAGCATGCGTAAGGGCTACGAAACTTGTGAAGTTGACATGCATCTCCAAGTTGAACGCTTGGAGATCGACTGTTTCTGGCTCGGAGAATTTGTGGGCACGTTGAAGCCCTGCGTTGAGGAAGATACAATCAACATCAGGATATGATTTCGTGATTCTACAATTCATATCAGTATGGGCATCACATCGGGAGGGATTCCCCCGCAAAAGACAGAGACAGTCTTACTGAGCAGCGAACTCTGGGATCTTGTCCAGATTGCCAATGTCGAAAGCGACAGCGCTGGCCTTGTTCTCGCCGTGTCTTCTCACGAAATCATCCAGCCGATCCTGTCTTCGCCCAACTACTGTGACCTTGACGCCGGACTCAATCAGACGATCTCCCATCGCCTTTCCAATGCCGGCCGTGCCTCCGATTAACACGACATGCTTGTAGGGGAAAGCCATGATTGCTAGAGTTCTCAAGAGGCGGGGTAATTGATCTCGGCCGAAATACAGTGAACTTTCAGTGAGGATATCCGCAAGAGTATTGATTGCTTGAACGCACCGAACTTCAGGTGTCCGGGCAGCACCTATCTTGACAGTTTATATATACACAAGGCAGATTCCGTATCAGGTGATGTACCTAGGAAGGAAAGGAAAACCCACTTCAGTCATCACCTCAGGGTACAGTGGCATGCGATATCCGTCTCGATGCGAGCCAGGAACGGCATAGCGAAATTCTGGCACTTGAGCGCGGGCCAATTGCATGTCATGCACCACAATTCCATGACATGCCGACTACTGCGGTCCCCTCTTGAAATGTCCACTGTTTCCTTTGTCGAGCGTCTAGGGACATAAGTCACATAACTCCGTAAAGTCCACGTGGAACAGTGGGAACTTGGTGGATGATGCACGGCGCCAGTTCTGTAAGCACGGAGGACTAAGGTAAAATACATCAGGTATAAATAGGCTAGCGTCGAGGCGGGTACTAGAGACGGCATCGCGGGGATCAATCGGCACCCCTCCTCGAACTGCTTGTATTGCTCTCTACTGCTCTTTTATTTCTTGACATGTTGAAAGTTCCTCTTGCACTCTAGATAAACAATAAATAATATCCAGTTTACGTAGGTTGTATTTGCCAGTGATTCTAATTTTTTGTAAGCTAGGTACCTACTTAGTTCAACTTACGAATATAAACGCTCGAGTAGGTATCGTGAAGATATTACTCTAAGGGACCGGCGACGAGAGATCATACTTGGATCTAGGGCATGTAGAGAAAATTCAGGGTTTAAGCTTATCATAAAATATACTGGAAGGAGCAATAACAACTTCTTATTATATTGAAAAGACGTCGGAATTATATATATTTTTTTCCTTTTTTTCAAAAGGGGGGTGGGGGGTTGATTTGATTTGATTTGAGTTGATTTCAATTATCGAGATTCTATTCTATATAGGAGTGCTGACGTATTTGAGAATGTGGGTTGTATGTGTATGTGTATGATATAGTATAAAGCGTTCTAAGATCCCTGATCCCTCATCCCTCACACCTTATATCAAATCAAATCCTCTACAGAACGCCAGAAAGCACCCTCCTCAAGACATCTATGTACGTATAAAATATTACAACAGTCTCCGAGCCACAAAATCCAAGGATCCAGCCGCGAATGCATTCATTCGCCCTTCTCATCAAACCCAGTCCAGCGAACTAAACAGATCAAAATCCGATAGCTTCGCTACGTCGTCGGATACCGGATGGGTTTGGGTTTCTCCTACGCGCGGGACAGCGAGCGGCCAGCTCTCGCGCCATCGCCAGAGACTGTCGATGACATGGCTGATGCTCATGCGGCAGCGAGTGCGGAGCTCGAGGGGATAGGTGCCAGTGCTAGTGGTGGTGGCGGCGGCGGCGACGTGCCACATGCGGGAGAGAACCTCGGCGGAGCGAGCGGCGGAGTCGCGGCCGCTGATACTGGTATTGCGGAGGAAGAGGAGGGCGGAGTGGAAGAGCGCGGTGCCTTGCGAGATGTCGAGGTGGGTGGCGAAGGAGCTGTGGAGGAGTCGGAGGAGGGTGCAAGAGGCGGAGAGGAGAAAGGATTGGAGATGTTGGGGACAGTAGTGGACGAAGGTGCTTGATTGGGCGGCGTGCTCGAGGAGGGCCGAGATGAAATTGGTTGCGGAGTGGTAGAGGTGCGCGAGTTCAGAGCGGTGGGCGGCAGAGGTATCGGGGATGAAAAAAGCGAAGGAGTGGAGGTGGAGAGAGGCGGCGAGCAGGTTCAGCTTGTCGATGGCTATTGAATTGTAAGACGAGGTTGGGGAAAGCTGGGAAGAGACCTACGGGAGAGTCTGCTCACCAAGGATGATTCCAGTTCTTGATAATCCATCCTAAGCAAACTCATGAGAGTTGCGCTTTTCTTCTCCGCTACGATCCCAGCAGGATCCAAGGTCTCGCTGTATAGTGATCTCGTGACCTTGTCACAGAACTTCTCGATCCTCATCTGCACCAGCAAGCTGTCTGGCAGGTGCAAGGGGTTGGCAACTGCTTGATCTGTGTCGAGTGCCCAGTTATATATGGATGTTGAAGGTTGTCCATTTATACTCGACGCCCTTTGATGGTTTCAGTAACGGTCCCACATGCAGTGATGGCGGCTATACCTTTGAATCACGATATTACACACGCACCACGTCAAAGAGCGATCTCTCGTTTCAGCACCTGAGTTGGCGGTGGAAGGGCTCCCAAAGACGGGTGGACAAGAAGGTCTGTGAAGGCCGCACTTCAGAGCCATCTGCATCATTATACCATTGAGCAGGAAAGTAGGGTCGCCAGGGCTGCTATCGGTAGGCAATGGCCATGTACACAGCAGGCAGAGAGGCTTTACGACATGATATGACTGCGGCGCACTGCGGATAGTTGTCCAGAGCAAGTTCTCAAAAGGGGCTGTGAGTGCAGCCAGCAGCGTTGGCTCAAGCTGCGATCTCCTTGCTGCGATCATCACGATCGTCCATCCCAAGAGGGGAGAGAGGTTAAAGAAATGATTGGGCCCTAGATAAGGGTTGAGGAGTGGTAACATTGGGTGGTAGAACCTGATGAATCTGAAATGATAATAAGCACGTGGAAGACGAGAAAGGGGCTAGGATGGCAAGCCTACTCGTCATAGAGATGAGCAACGCGTTCACCGGAGAGCGAGATATTCTCCAATTGCTGCATGCTCGGTGCCGATGCCGATACATCGTAGCTCTGTGTGGAAACTCCATCATCGACTCTCCGCACGTAAGGAAGCGGATCGCCGTCCTGCGGTGCTGCGATTGCAAGCCTTCTCCTGAGCTCCTCGACTTCTCGCTGCAGCTCTTCAAACTTCCTATCGTCCACATCATCAGCGAGAACTCCATGCTGTGCATCTAGCAGTGGACCAACCCCCGCTTCTTGACCCGTTTGAAATTGTCATCGACGATGCACTGCAACTTGTACTTTCGACAGCGCGCGCAGCTCTGATTGGCCTCGCCCGGTTCGCTGATGACCTCGCACCGGAGCTGTTGTCAAGTTGAGTAGCGGTCCTGTACTGTATTTGCAAAGGCAATGAAGGCGGTTTTTTCATAGCGATATCAAGCTAAAAAGAAAAAAATAAAAAAAATAACTATAGAACATAGATGTACATACCTTTTGCTGTCTGCACTCGCTGCAAGCTTTGAAAGCTGGAGGTTTGCGTTTCAGCCGAGGCTCGGAAGGAGTTGTTGACTGGGACTGGTCTCCTGATGAAGTCTCCCGCTCTCGACCCTCCGAGTGCTCTATCGTCTGCCCAGCTTCCGCCATGATCATCTGGTATCACGGTCCATCCAACCTCTCTCTCTCTCGAATCTCGATACAAACAGCGCTTTTTGGAGGAGGCCAAGGGCCTTTTTCCGGGCTTCCGAATATCGGCCGGTCACATGACCAGATATCCGAGCTTTCACCGTCGGTAGGGGGGATAGGGGGAGGTGTATAGGTATGTTCATATAGAAGCTCTCAGCCTCAAAGACAAAGCTTGCATCTCATGGTCCCATGTATATCCCCCCCCAAAGAAAGGGACGGGCAAATCATCTCTCCTCTCCCCCTCATTTCCACATATAATCGAGCAACCAAGTCAAAATGAAAACCAAGGAAAGCAAGCAATCCAGCCTCGATTGCATTCTCTATTCAAAGAACCAACTTCTCCTCCGCGAACAGAACCATGTATTATTATTATTTCTTTTTCTTGCATAGGGTCGTGGAAAGATGAATGATGAATGGATGGAGATTAGACGAATAAAGAAACAATTTTGAATATAAGCAAACCTAGGTATTTATATAGGTAGGATAACATAACTTGGACTTCCTATTAGTGCTTGAAGCGTCAAAGAAAAAGAAGAAGACTATAAGAAAAAGGTAAATCTACCTCTCCAGCCTACCTTCTCTACCTTATCTACCTTACCTTACCTACTTCATCTCACCTCGCCTAAACCCCTATCTTTCTCCCCCCTGCCCCTTCTGGCAGGAATACACGACAAAACCACACCATCCCAGTATACCCCTCACCCCCCAGAAAAAGTTCCAAGGGAAAAATGAAGAAGAAAAAAAGGCTTCCGCAAAAGACAAACGACATCTTGGCAGAACGAGAGAACATTTCATTACAATTGCTGCCTTGCCCCGCACTAACGGGTCCCACACCAAGAAGAAGGCGTCGTTTGAGAGGGAACGAGCACGTTTTCCAAGAGCCAAGATGGGAAAACTGCCCCGCTCGCCTCGACTGTCATACTGCTGAGAGGCAGTGACATATGACATATGACATACAAGGTAGTGAATGAGAAACGTGGGATGAATGGGTCGAGAGAGAATATTTGTTTTTCTGGGGAGAGTAAAATCTTCGGGGTTGATCTGATTTGATCTGATCTGATCTGGCTCGATAGCTTTTGCGGTTTACGACGCACGCGCGATGAGGGGTAGGTAGGTCTGCGATTATTACAATAGGACTTTTTTCAGCTGCCTGGAAAAGAGAGAGGCGATACTAGATAGAGCACGCTATGAGATAGGTAGGTATAAACGACAAGCCTGCAAATGCCCGCAATGCAATGCCCAACACCGCGCAACTCCTTACTCGTTATTATCGTATACTGCTTCTTGCTTGGCCGCTCAGTGCACGACCTGATTACTCGTGCTGTATCGGCCGACCGCGAGACTGCCTAGGAAGACACCACCTAGGACCGAGAGGAAGTATCCGACATTCATCGTCATGACCGCCAGCATGCTTTTGTCTCTCGTTAGCCTTGGACTGAGAACCAGGACCCCGATTTAAGGAGAGAAGAACTCACAGGAGATAGCCAACACCAGCAATGACGGTATCCATGGCAGCGCGCAGTGGGTCGGTCGTGATGCGCCAGGGTCGCGCGTCCATGTCCCGCTTCTTCACGACCATCACGTCCTCCTCGACGCCGTTCTCCGTCAGCACCATGCGCTTGCTATCGGGATCCTTCGAGATGCTCTCGCTCTTGGTGGGCTTGCCGGCGACCTTGACGTAGCGCCGGTTGAACTCGGCGTCGAACCAGGCGTTCTCCTTTACTGCCTTGAAGGCGAGCAGGCCGCGGAAGATAGTCGCCAGGAAGATGAGGAAGATGCACGTCCCGGCATACTGCCCGGTGGTGTCGGGCGTCCATTGTTTGGAATACAGAGGCGTCGTCTTGCTGGTGAAGAAGGTCATCGGCATTTCCATCACGGTCGTCATGGCTGTGAGAGCGCGGGGTTAGTTGATAAGAGGCAGGTGGGACGTATGGATGAGGCGGACTCACCCATTCCTGGCGCCGACGAGGTGCTTGTTGGTGATGAGCCCATGCCCATATCCATGGCTGCGGCTGCCGAGTACGGAAACTCGATCAAAAACTTCGAGGAAGTGAGGTAAGAGGAAGCCGGTCAGCTCTGGAAGGCCGCAACGAGGGGCACAAGAGGGACAGAGGGCTCTCTATTTAAGGCGGGGCAAGCCCTGTCGTTACGCAGCGTGCAACAAAGATGAGTTCGAATTCTGCGGAGGGCGAGGTGAGCATGTTTGAGAGGAAGTCTGCGCGCACCTCATCGAATGACGGATTCTTATCCATGGCGCTGCCGCGGGGCCAGAGGAACCGCATTTTGAAGTATCGTCGAAGGGTCTTCCCGTGGTCGTCTGTTGCAGGGGGAAACATGCTCAATTGCCCTCAGACCAGTCGCCTTCGGGTATAGTCGCCCCGCGCGCCTTGCCTTCGACGCTTCGCGAAGACGACCGCTCGGCCGTAGACGTCGGCGACTGTAAGTCTTAACTATTAATAAGTTGTCAGAGAAGATGATCCCGCGGACCCTGGAACCTTCAACTTTTGATTTCAGCTTACAACCTTCATATGGTAGGTCATGGATCTATAATGTGTTCTGTCGGTTAAGTTATCGAAGCTTGGGAACAGTAGATTGTGGGGTCGAGTTTCGCACTGAGTAGGGTAGAACTTCCCAACTCCACCAAGACCGTCTCACATTTCTGGATTTATGACATCTACTTTCACATTGGCTTCCCATTGGCAAGCGAACTATATAACCTTCATATATTTCATATCTTTCATACATAAGATTTTGATCTTTTGATTTAACTATGGCGGGGAGATCTTCAACGTTTACAATTTCGAAGCGGGCGACGAGCTTCCTACGCTCGTGATCTCGTTATATAAGAGACTGTGGTCCAAGTTAGTACGGATTCACTGGCAAGTTGAAGTTACCACTTACGTAGTCAAGAAGTCGGCATAGTCCTCCCCAGTCACCTGTCCTGAGAAGTATTGAGCTGCCAAGTGGTACTTGTTGCCCTTGGGGCCCTTTGCAGCAAGTTCCTCTGCCTGTTCCTTCAGAAGTCTCAAAGCATAGGCCTTGTCTACCTTCTTGCCTTCTGCCGTTGAGACACCGTGTCTCACCCATTGCCACAGCTGGCTACGGCTGACTTCAGCCGTTGCGGCGTCTTCCATCAGGTAGTTGATGGGGATACATCCCACACCTCTGAGCCAGCCCTCCATATATCCAAGACCGATGTTCAGGTTCTTTCGGATACCATCTTCTGTAATCTTTCCTGGCACGTTCATGTTCAGGAGGTCATTTTGGGTGATCTTGACATCTTCACGACGGACGAACATCTGGTTGGGTGTGGGCATGTGCTTGTTGAATACCTCGGAGGCGATGGACGCCAGTGCGGGGTGAGCAACCCAGGTACCGTCGTGGCCTGCCTTCACCTCACGGAGCTTGTCAGCGTAGACACCCTCCATCGCCTTGTCGTTCGCCGCCTTGTCATCCTTGATGGGGATCTGCGCAGCCATACCACCCATAGCGTGGACCTGTCGTCTATGGCAGGTCTGGATGAGAAGCTTGACGTATGCGTCCATGAAGGGGACGGTCATGGTGACGGCCGATCGATCGGGGAGCACGAAGTTGGAGTTCTGGCGGAACTTCTTGATCACGCTGAAGATGTAATCCCATCGTCCGCAGTTCAATCCTGAGCTGTGATCCCGGAGCTCGTAGATGATCTCATCCATCTCGAATGCAGCAAGGATGGTCTCAATCAAGACCGTTCCTCGGATGGTCCCTCTAGGAATCGAGAGATAGTCTTGCGCAACGTTGAAAACGTCGTTCCATAGACGGGCCTCGAGGTGCGATTCCATCTTTGGGAGGTAGAAGTACGGGCCAAATCCGCGCTGGATGAGTTCCTTTGCATTGTGGAAGAAGTACAAGCCGAAGTCGAAGAGACTGCCAGAGATGGGTTCCCCGTCAACCGTGAAGTGCTTCTCCTCCAGGTGCCATCCTCGCGGTCGGACAATCAATGTGGGGAGCACGCGATCGGTGCGGAGTTTGTATTCCTTCTCTCCCTGCTTGAAGTCGATCTGTCTGCGAATGGCATCGTACAGGTTGACCTGGCCGTTGATCATGTTATCCCACGTCGGGGCACTCGAATCTGGTTGCCGGGGTTTGTCAGCTAACCGCGGGGCAAAAGCCGAGTGGGGCACAGATATACATACCTTCAAGGTCGGCCATATACGTCGAAACGTTTGAGTTCAGGGCGTTCACGACCATCTTGCGGTCCGTCGGGCCCGTGATCTCCACTCTGCGGTCAACCAGGCCGGGGGCGGGCTTCGCGCCTTTCCACGCATCGTTCTCGCGGATGTGTTTGGTCTCGGGCAGGAAATCAGGGAGCACTCCCTTGTCGAGCTCGGCCTGTCTGATGGCTCGACGCTGGAGGAGCTCCTTGCGGGTTGCGTTGAAGGAGCGGTGCAGGAGGGCGAGGAAGGCAACGGCATCTTTGCTCAGGATCTTCTTGTTGAAATCGGTGATGGTTCCCGAGATGTTGACGCCCTGGAGGATGGAGTCGACGGTAGCCATTTTGAGGGTATGTGTGTGTATATATATATTCGGGGGAGGGGGGGTATCGTGGGATTCGTGCAATGTAGGGATGGGAGGGGAAGAGCAAGAGGGGATTGAAGAGAGAGGAGAGAAGAGAGAAGAGGGAGAAGAGCGATTCCGCGCCTACGAGGAGCAAGGGCGTAGCAACTTTCTTTAATAGCTATACGTCTGCCGAAGCATGACTCCTCAGAGTCGCACTGGGCCGGGCGGGTGGAAGTGGTCGTGAATGTGGGGAAACTGGGCTGTCTCAACGATGATGTAAAGACAACCGTCACACCAGAGTGAGCTCACCCCTCCACCATTCATTCGCCCCCTATTTAACACCCCTCCTCTCCCAGTTTAAAGCGAGAGATAATAATAAATTCCAATTCCTCTTCTAATTAATCATCATCCAGTTCAAAAGTGTAATGTCTTCTCCCCCTCCGCCGCTCCCCAAAAAAAAAGCCAATCAAAAAATAAAATAAAATAAAATAAAAAATCCATACAAAAACCAACACAAGCTATCAAATCAAAACCATCTTTCACATGTTCGTTATCAGCAAGCGCACGTTCTCTCTTCGATGACGCTCGCTCGCGGCCGATATCGACAGCGCAGCGTATCGGAGCTCGAGAGGGGAGGAGGGCCGCCCTAACCTCGGCTTATCTCCATACGGGCCTGCCTCTTACCTCCGTTGGGTAATTTTTGCGCGCCGCAGAGTGTGCAGGGCGCGCATGGGTGTCCGGTCCTCCCCGGGGGCCGCCCACTAAATCCCGACCGTACCCGAGGTGCGCCGAGGTCCAAGTGTTGTGTTTTGTTACACTTTTGTTGGAACTTGGAGCTTGGGCTTCTGTTTTTGTTACCTTTTTGATTATTTTATGGGGGGCTTTTTTCTGCGGGGAGGGGGGAAGATCAAGATGTGTAAGATTGTGGATGCCGCTGGCTCGGTAGATGCATAGCCATTGCCGTGATCTGCGAGTGATTTGATATACAAGCCGGTCTTCTTTCTTTCTTTCTTTCTATATACTGTAACAGCCTGGAATCCTCCCGTCCCGTGTGGTATGTATATATGTACATATATATACATCAAACAAATCATATCGTAATGCATAAAACCCGTCATCATCGACTGCGATCTCCAAGCCAAAAGACGTCAATTCATACAATATCCCATGCCAGAGCGAATCTGTCATCTTTCTATGAACCCAGCCATATATACCACCGGACGCCGACACGTTCTATTTCTTTCTTCTATCTTCACACGGGCGGCAGGGCGTCGCCCCGGCCACCGACCTCCTCCACCTCCATCTTCTCCTGGTAGTCACCGCCGTCGTCACCGCTCGCTGCTCGCTCCTGCTGCCGGAACTCCTGGTACCGCTTCTCCATCGCGTAGTTCAGCGGGTTGTTCGTCTCGAACAGCACGTTGATGGCCTCTAGGCTGCGTCCGGAGGTTTCCGGGAGGAAGAGGAAGACCAGGATGAAGAAGAGCAAGTTTAGGCCTGCGAAGATGAAGAAGCCCTTGCCTCCCATGTTCTGGAACAGCACGGGGTTGTAGAGCGCGCCACATCCGAGACCAATGGCCCATCCCGTGATACCGAGGGCCATGCCCCGCGCACGAACTTCGGTCGGGAAGATCTCCGCGGGATAGTTGAAGTTGATGATGAGGTAGGTCGAGGAGTAGATGAGCGTGAAGACGTAGATGAACGACACGGAAGCCGCACCGTACTGAGGAGATAAATTGGGGTACGAGATCGTGCAGATGGACATCGCCCCCTGATATTGGTTAGTAAGGATTTCCTACGATCGAACTCTTCAGACTTACGATAATCCACATAGTACCACTCTGGGCCAAACTTCCGATCAGTAGAGACTTCCTCCTTCCAAGGGGATCGATAATATACATGGCGATGACTGTACCCCCGATACCGACGGTATTGTTGAGCGCCGAGAGCCAATTTGATTTCACATCTCCCCACCCTGCTGCACTGACTAACGTTGGAGTGTAGATGGTCGTCGCACTGATACCCGTCCCAATCTGTGTCATCAGGGGAAGCCAGAGAGCGAGCTGGGCCCTACGCCCGAAATGCAGTTTTCCAGTGCCGCGGCCTGTTATGATGGGCCAGTATCCGTCCGTGTACTTTTCATCCTCGGTACTCCTGACGTTGGACTTGACTTCTTCGAACTCTTGAATGACTGCAGGGTCAGTGGCATCACCATTGGCGCGCACATGCGCAAGGACTTCGAGTGCCTTGTCGTCCTTGTGCTTCGTGAGCAGGAAACGCGGAGACTCGGGAAGGATGGGGAGCAGGCAGAAAAGGCACAAGGGGAAAATGGCCTGGATCGCGAAGGCCAGACGCCATCTGATGGACGAATAGCCATGGTCGATAAAGCGCAGTCCGAAGCCGATCCAGTACGCCAGCGCGATATTTCCGTAATTGGTCAGGAACACCAGAGCAAAGCTTTTTCCACGATGCGCCGACTCGGAAACCTCACTCGTCCATGTAGGAGCAATCACATTCATGTGTCCTACTCCCAGACCCGCGATGACACGCGCGCAGATGTACCTGAGCGGGAGGATTAGCTAGTTTCCCGTGACCAGGGACCCGAGAACTCACATGTTTGTGTTCTGTGCGCCAGCTTCTAATGCGGTTCCGAGCATACACCAAAGGCACCCGAGCTGCAAGCCCGTCCGTCGTCCAAGCTTATCAGCTATCCATCCTGCAAAGATCGCCCCCCACAGCGCTCCAAAGTAATAAACGGCCGTCACGCCTCCCAACTTAATGGTCTTGGTGTCGGAAGCGTATTGAGGTGAGTAATAGTCCTGCACATTTGAAAGGTCCATGGTACGGATGAAGTCCGGGGATGAGTTCACACCACCCAGAACACCTTGGGCGTAGCCCTCGAAAGAGACGGCCAATGCATTTGCCAGGAGGATTCTGTATGGGGAGTCAGATGTGCTATTTTATATGGGGGACTGGGTACTTACAGGTAGAAGAGCTGGCGACTCTTCAACCTCTTCCAACCCTGGAAATGAAAGGAACGGGTCTTGCTCTTCCAAAGGGATTCCATCTTCAAACTACAGTACTACTACAACATCCCGTACGATCGAAGAGAAAGAGGGAACAGAAGTAGGAAAATTGAAACATTTCAATCTGAGCCTTTTGCTTACCTCAGTGCTGCTATGATGGACCAACGGCTAAACGGTCGAAGCTTGGGGGCTCTCGTTGCGGGGCGCCGGGGGGGCCGGGGGGGGGGAAAAGCTGGGTTAGCACGGTACGTCATTATGCCATGATCAGAATGCCGGAGGTGATTTCAAATATTGGTCCTCTAGAGTACCAAGCTTGCCTCCGTACCTTTGGAAGGTTGGGCGGAGTAAGGCGGAGAAAGCCTGGGGCTTTTGCGGTGCGAAGCAGGCCTGTCTAGTGAAGAATGCGGGACGACGGGCATGTTGATGATGGGGGAAGGGGGAAGAACGTGGACAAAGCTACCGTATTGAGAAGGGGAAAGGTCCGATGCAACTACCGCGAGGACACAGTAAACTCCGCTCCCAGGACATAGAATGCATAGGAGATAAGATTGGAAACTGGAGAATACGGGCTGAGAGGCCCGGAAGAGGCACGGGCAAGTTGAGTTTGGAAGAATCTACTACTCGTGAGACAGACTCGCATCGTGAGGCGCCTATCTGCTCTGGGCTTGGCGCTGCCCGACTCCGCGGCAGTCGACTCCACGTTCTCGCGGATCAACGTCGGCCCGGCCGTCCTCAGGCACATCAGGCATCGATCCGCCTCCGTATATTTCCGCATTTCGATGCTCTGGGTTAGTGCGCCGTTCCCGTGGTTCGTGCAATTGCCGTTCAGCAGATTCAGCCTTTCTGCAGTCTCTCCATTTACCGTTTAGACGACGCGTTCCTTGCAGAGGCAGAGTTTTCATCCCGATCACATTCGAGTTGGCACTGGCAGTCTGGGATTATTCCGGGGCGGTTGCATGCGGAGTGGCTGTCACGAGTGACGATACTCCGCTGCTCCGCAGGTATGCAGAGCCAGCCCCGTCGTCATCAGCTCTCTCCCATGATCGGATTGGGATCGGGGGGATATGCGGAGGGCTTGCTCGTGGCCAGATACAGTAGTAGTACTATCTTACTACTCCGCATAACCTGTCTCCAGAGCAGGCGGATGCTTTCCCGTGATATGCAGCTAAGATTTCCCGTCCCGAGGGGCCCGTAGCCGAAGGAACATCTTGCTGTGTTCCTTTTCTCCACGTGAGCCTTCCCGAGCCCTTCATTCATTTCAGGGGTTCTGGCGAGATGCCATAAGCAAAGGCGCGGTCTCGTGCTCTTCGAATGACAATTGAAAACTCCTGGCCCACAGCGAGGATTGGAACTGATTACTATACAGCAAAACGTGGTTACGCTTAAGTAGCAGGCTTCTCCAGATTCCCTTCTACAAGCAGGAGATGGACCTGTCTGGATTGTAGGCTGGAGCAGGTGAGTATGGACTAACTCGGCTCCGGGGAAATGGAGATTATTCTGGAGTCTGGACTTGTGGAGTTTTCCGATTTCATGACCTCTTTCGAAATTTAGCTGTGTCTCCTTTTCCTCTCCATCTGCTACTATCAACCATCACCTGGGTAATTCCCGGGGAACCTTGGAGAGAATGCTCCTGGACTTCTCCCAACCTCATTCTAGACAGAGTTCTTCATCTCATAATTTCCTTTGGAATCTCGATCCTCGGCAGTGTCCCTCAGGCCCGAGCAGTGTCCTTTTCCTCCCGCTCTTCGTCTATTGTCATGGGAGCAACTCGGCTATTCCTGGGAAAGGATACAGAGGATACTGGGTCTGGTTACTGGACTTATGAAGTTTTTCAGATCTCATGCCCTCTTTTCTTTGCAATTTAGCCCTGAGCAGCGTCTTCTCCTTCTCTCCGGCTCTCCATCTACCATCATGAGAGACAACCCGGCCATTCCCGGGGAAAGTTTACTTTTAGCCTTTCCCCACATCATTCTAGACGCCATTCTAGACAAACTTCTTCAACCCCATGACCCCTCCTATTTTGAAACCTCTCCCCCTTCATCTCCTATGATTATGAGAGCCCACCATTAGCCGGCACTAAACTTCAGATCCGAAATCTGCTTAATACCGCCTTACGCCTTGCCATGTTTCGTCCTCACGAAGAGTCATCGCATCACAAGCTTCCTTCATTTTTCTTTGCATAGGAAGATAGAATCGACATATATCTCTCCTTCTTTCTGTCTATTTCTTTACACAGACCCGATACCTCGTCCCAGAAAAGGGCCCTTCGTTCTTCATCCCAGCCTTCGCCTCTCAATCCTGCACGCGATTCTTTTGTCATATACGTATCTGCCCCTCTCTCTTTTCTCCCCTTTTCTCACAACCAAATTCATCATTCCAAAATAATCCCTTCGCTTTTTGTTCCAGCGTTGTTCTAGCCTTGACCTTCTTACTCCTTCCAGTCAAAATAGCTGCTTTATGCGCATCGTGGTCGATAGCCTTAGAAGAGGAAGGGGAATTCCTCTGCTTCTCTCGAGCTTATGTTGTCGTTCGATTCTTCCTCTATATAAACGACACGCACCTAACTCTCTCTTTCCCTCATTTTCCCACAACAATTCAATTACTCGGAAAAGAGTCAGCTGAGACTAGAGATGATCCTTTTCTTGGAAGCGCTGTTATTGACGAAGAGACATTCGATTCTAAATCATCGCCACAAGATTACTCTCAAATAGACCGTTGGATGCCATAGGAGTAGACAAGACAGTGTCGTGGACAGTATTTGCACATCCCTCTTTCTCTTACTATCAGAGTCAATCCAGTCATTCCGCTTAGGTACCTACCTTAGATACCGCTACTACAAAATCAAAATCCGCAGGGCGAGGAAAAAGCAGGTGCCCAGCTTCCCCTAGACTCATTCTTTATCCCAACCTCTCTACCTCTTCCATTGTTTCCACACACGCTGTTCTTCTATAATCGATACTACGCACCTACCTACTACCCGCACCACCAGCAAATAAATCATCTTGCGAAGATCGATCGATCGATCCGTCGGATACATAGCTCCTGCCTGGCTTGCGGTGGGTGCTCTGTTCTCGGACACAGCCTGTACTCGGTGATATATATATAAGGAACGATGGATATGTCTGTCCTATTGTACATACCTACCTTACATACCTGTCGCTACCCACCTACCTTATACAATCCACCTACAAGACAACACGACAGCGCAGCGAATCCCACGTCTCTGATAAACAACAGCATCATCGTCAGAAATTACTCACTTGCTCACTTGCTCTTCTTCCAAATATCGAGATATGCGAACTGAACTATCAGGGACATGATCTTAATTAAGCTCTTGTAGCTAAGTAAGTAAATGCGTATGGTGAGCGTCGTGTGCTGCTGCTCGATGGAAGGTGGATAGTTTAGTGGGGTTGTTTTTATTTTATTTTTTATATATATTGTTGGATTTATCTTCGCTTCTCTTTTTGTTGTTGCAGTTCTCTTTACGAAGTACCTAGGGATGGGTGGGTGCGGAGACTAATCTTCTTATATAATCTTCTCTCTCGCAGCACCGCTCCCCCCCCCCCCCC